>NW_008583420.1:8780-26480 GCF_000691845.1 Merops nubicus | reverse complement strand
CACATAAGATAAAGGTGCAACTCCCTATAGACAGAAGGAGGAGTGTGGTTCACTCATATGTCAAGGGGCCAAGTGAAATGCTGGGGTTTGAACCCTGAGCCCCGAATTACGGTTGACATATGAGTTGACCTGGCCAGCCCTGCAGGGAGAACCATAAGGGAAATGAGCCCCAGGGGTCCCGCAGTGAGTTGACAAAGGTCAGGTGTCTGCTTGGGGATAAAAGCTGGGACCACTTGCAGGGAGTCAGGAGTGTCTGTCTGTAGAGTGCACTCCCCAGAGCTTCCTGGTTCAGGGAAGACCTCCTGACTCTCCCTGGAGCTGGGCCCCAGTCTGTTTAGATCTTTGCGAATGCGGGCCGATCGGGTGAGAGTCGTCATGTGGGCACCTTTTTCTTATATGCTTAAATGGCTGGTTTGGCTCTTTCCCATGCCATCTATGGGCAACCTCAGTTCTCTGTTTATACCACCTGTTGTGGGCCAAGTCACATCTTTTGTGGGATCATTGGGGGTGGTGTTGATTATGTATCAGCTTATTGCCTTTTTTGTAGCCCCGGCAGTCATTCATGTCACGATGTTTCTGATTACAATACAGTCTGTGTATTGGTTTCTCTTTCTGCTAGCTGTATCATGCTTGTTGGGCCTGGTCATTGGCAGAACAGCCATGGAACAGGAGGCTGGACAAGTGCTGGGGCTAAAGTGAGAGCACAGAAGAATTCGTTATTGGCCAACCCTGGGACAGGATGACGTGCTGATGTGATAAGAAAGTAGAGCAGAGAACTTGCTCTGCATGGTCAGTGTTGTGCCACTTGAGGAGAGTGAGGAACCAATAAAAAGTCACCACTACCACCACAAAAGTCCAGAGGACCAATTAAGATTTGCCATGACTCGTTTGTAAAAAGTATATAAATCACATATGCCTAAAATATAAGTGTTTTAGTCTTGGCTTCACTCCTGAACTGGGTCCATGCAATCAGTTGCCACAAAGAAGTTTTATCAATGTCCACATAATACTTCAAACAAGTTCACTACCTTATCTGATACAGGGCTTTCTATGGAAGATAACTTGCCTGGACCCACTGAAGAAACACAGGGAGGGTTACAGACAGGACAAAGGCTGCCCAGAATGAACATGAGCAGAAACTGCAGTAGTGCAGCAGATTTGTGCAGTTTAACGCAGGCAGTGTGTTCAGTGTGTTGCCTTGTGAAGCTCTAAGAGTCTGCATGCTTGCCTCAAACACGATTGTCCCTTCTGCAAAGATTTCTAGCACAGTGAGGTCTTACAGACAGGCAATCTAGTTTCAAGTATGACAACTGCTTTTTTAGGAGATGACAGGAGGAAGAAAGAAAATTCATCTGATGCTGCAAATTGGTCTTTACAGATGCAAGCCTACACTCCAGTTACTGGCTCCAACAGGCCAGTAATCCACCCCCAGAAGGAATTAATTTAATAACATAGATATAGCCAGTATGTGTATACATACATATAGACTGTACTACATGCAGTGTGCGTGTGTGCATATATATCTCCAGATATGACCAGTAGCAGTTCTCTGGAACTCAGAGAATGAGAGAGGTCCAGGTGACCAGGAAACCTGATACACGTCTATGAGAGTGGATAGACAGAAAGAGAATTAGCTCAGTAGTCAGAAACAATGAGCAAGATCTGATATGGACCTGATAAGAACAACACAAAAACTCCGAAGAAACCCAAGACCACCTCTTGGCAAATAATAGGGTTTATGCATAAGTGAGCAGCAAGAGATGTTTCCTTCAGTAAAATGTTTGACAGTTTCACATGATTCTTCTATCAACAATCCAGAATAAAGATATGAATCTATTAGATGATAGGTGGAAACATATATTGTGTTTATCCTGGAAATAAATCAAAGAATAAAATCACTGTTGCAGGTTTTGTCCTACAAATATGCATTGTATTTACTCATCCTCAGGATCTGACTTTACTTTTTTTATTAAAGGTGGCTAGATGTACCTACAACTGAACTCTCAAAGGTGACAAGTTTTACTCTTTGGAAATTCTAACTTTTCAAGGTCGTTATCAAAATTTTTAATCCAGGACTGGAAGTCTGGATGTCCAAAGTTTCACATGATCTCACACTATCTCTGAAAATTTATACTCCTAAATCTAGAAATAAATTATGAAACAATATTTTTTCTAAGCGTAGTTACATTTGTAACGAGCAAATATCCAACTGACCTCAGTAATGATGCCGCAATGTCAGAACAGTGAGATAAGGATGAGGTTTTTAACCTTCGTATGTCTGACTTCACTGAAGCATAAATCTTTACAAGGCACTTCATGCTGCTTTTAAAGTTCTGCATAGACACTCTCCTAAGCAATGGCAGAAATCAAGTGTAGGAGCTTGTAAGCTCAGAACATAGGCATTAAACTTATTTAAGGTAAAAGAAATTGTCTAATTCTAGGAGAACTTCATCACTTGTCCTGTGATCAGCAGAAGCCACTACTCAGGCTGTTTGTTTTTTTCATTTCAGTGGAACAACCTGCATTGTCATATATTTCTAATATAAGAATTTCAGATAAAGATCCATTGGACTAGTATGCCCTATACATACACACCCTCTCAAAAGACTTTATAAAGTTAAGAACTGCAAACAAGATGAAAAATGAAACAACAGTGAAACAATAGTTTCTGATAGCCTCTCACTTTGTAGGTAGGCTAACCTGGAGAATAAATGGGTCCACAGGAATCGGTCCTGCACTGCACTACAGTGACATGATTAAGTCTGAGAAAAGAGAAAAGTAAAAAGATCTTTGATTAGTAAAAACACGGGGGTTTAACACTTCTCTTAAGTCTGTAGAAGATCTCTTGAGAGCTGTAAGAGGGATATTTCTGAACAAAGGTTATGTGCTGGGAAAGACAGCATACTATGATTAAGTTTCTTTTTCAGATACAGAAAATCAATATTCAAACTTTACAATGGTTGCATAACTACAAGGACTCTGACAACCTCACAACGGCAGTTGTCCTCTTTAAAGCAGAGGAAAGGCATGGAAAGACCATAGGATACTTTTACCATAGCTGAAAATTGGACCAAGGTGACTCAATTTCAGTTTCTATTTAAAAACAAGACCAGAAGCAGTCTTTTGAAGTAGAAGCTCATTTCAAATAGGAGTTTCAATTTTTTTTAAATCATTACTGAAATCTTCTGGTGGCATTGAAAGACAGAGCAGCAAATGAAGCAGAGTGACCTGATTAGAAAGACCAAATATAGTAACTCTTGTGAATACGGAAACTTGGTGAGGGGGGTTTGGATAATATGAGCACAGCAGACCCCCACACAGGAGAGAGAGTCTCTAATCCACCTCAGCAACATTGTGAGCAAGTGTCATGTTTGACAAAGTGGTTCATGTTGAGACACACCATCTGTAAGGAATATTAGAGACTCCAAGAAGATGTCATGCTTGACAAAGCTGGTAATATCAATGCCCATCTAAAGTACTAGCTAGTATTTTAGAGCTCTGAAGGGCGGGTGCAGAAAGAACCAGTACCCATGATGAGCTTTAAGAAAGCATCCAGGAATACTCTTAATGAAAATGAGCACATTGGAAGCAGCCTGTACTACAATGGTTTTCTTCTTTTTGGGGGTGCACTTTGTTTTTCCTCTCTTTTAAGCTCTGGTGAAGAATGTTGTCCTTTTTGTGTTACAACAATTACTAGCTTAATGCTAATTTATTTTCTTAACATTTTACTGTGTTGTTCAATAAATTTATCTTTTTTTTTTCATTACAGATGTTAATTTAATCTGTGCATGGAACTCAGTCTGTGCATGAAATCTTCAACCACCCTCCTTACTCCTCAGAAAACACACAATTCACCTTCTGTTACGCTTATGACTAGGACAGCCTTCTTTTCAGTCTCATCATTCTGTGCTTCGTGACCAAATCAGACAGAGAACACAGAAATGAATTTGGTTCTGAGAAACTCCAGTTAACACTACTGGTATAAGGAGAAATGTCTTGACTTTTTGATATTTCAGGACTGATATTTCCTGACCCTAGAACAGATTTACACGACTATAGAGTTTTGAGTTTTGAATTCCCAACAATTTCTGAATTCTCCATATTGATATCAGATTTCTTTTGGCAAAGAGTCATCCTTTTGGACATTTTTGTGCTAACACAGTGATGCAAGAAAACTTTACTGAGAGCCTCTATTTTAGTGCAGATGCTAATGAAGTAGGTGTAAATTAAGCCAATGAAATTTCTTGGGTCTTTTTTTTTACATTCAGAACAGTATTCTGGTAAGCTATTTCAGACTCAGTTTTTCTAAGCTACTGGCCTTCCTCCATTATCCAGTGCCATGGCTTTGTGTCACTTTTAATGTTTTTTAGTTTCATCCCAATTACATGTGTAGTGGTGTAGTTATTGTTAAAAAAATTTCCTCTGTTGTCTCAGAAGGTAAACCTCACTAGACAAGGAGTTTTGCACCAGGCATAAACTTGGCCCATCCTAAACTGAAGAAGTTGGAAATAGAAAGCCTCATTTACAAGAGGATTAAACATATGCCTCATGCACAATAAATGAGAACACAGTCATACAATCTGATTAGCAGATTTTGATTTATCCAGTAACCTTTTCTAATTTTCTTTCGCTTTCATATTCACCAATAACATGCTTGTGAGTTTCAAACGAATTAGACTTCAGCTGTACAGTAACTCTTGAGGTTTTCTTCATTTTGTTCTACAGGATACATTGTTTCCTTGAAACAAATCTCTTTACAAATGAATGAATATTAGTCTTCAGCCTGTACTTATGAATGAAGGCATATTTGTGATACCAAACTGCAGCATAGATAGGCACTTTGGTGTCATTACAGAATATTTTGCAGTGTTAAAACAAAGATCCAATGTCATCTAACACTGAATATTATGTTAGTGAAGGAGAAAAAAAGAAAATATTTAATTTTTATTAGATCTCTTACATCTTAGATCGTTATGGCAAGATTTTTCCTTAAGGAAAATAGACTTCATTAAAATGTACAGGTACTTTCTCTTTTACCTCATATACATTTCAGATTAATCTCTTTATAAAATAACACCTCATACAACAAAGTAGCTCTTTTGTGATACAGGAGATTTGCTGTACCCTGAACATTTATTGTCCTCTGACAAAAAAACCAAAGAATTCTACCATAGGTATTCTCAATATTGTATTTTCCACTAGCAGAACATATTCTGTTTCCACATACATAGTCCTACCTAGAAGAGAAGCAAGAGATACAAAGTTGTTACAGGCAAACTACATTAAAGATTTAGGCACAGAACACTTGCCTTAATACCTATCAAATCAGTAAACTAGTTTCTGCAGCAGCCACTAGTAGTTATATCACTGATTTACATAATTCTCAATTGGAAAGTTAGGGAGGAAGCTAATGATGATTTTTTGAACTCAGCTGCCCTTATGGGAAAGTGTGCCCTCGTCATCCAGGACAATGGCACCAGGCACAACTTCTTTGGATCATCAATTGCCTATTTTTATTTGTGTGATTGAATCATTGAATTTTTCAGACACCACGTGCAGTAGGACCCTTTCTGGTAAAATTACTTCTGTCAAGCTCAGAACAGGCCTGTATTCACCTCCTTTGTTGGAAGTCTGAGAAACTTTGTAGGTCAGCACTGTCAAAACTGTGCTTTTGTTTAGGGGGAAGACTTCTCATTCATTTTCTGACCCATCACTGAGAAGTCTCATCTTTGTTATAAAACGTCCTTTGAATTTCAGTTTGATTTCAGTCCTCTTTTTTTTCTGGTAAAGAAGCAGATTATCATATTTTTTTTTCACTCTCACACTACCAAGCCCATCATAGTAAACAGTTTCATTATAACTGATGTCCTGCAAAATCTGCAACACAAACTGCAATCTAACATCTGGAAAAAGGACATGCTTTTTAAAAAATAGTGTTCAGTACACCACAGAGGCCTAACAAAATTGTTGTTCAGAAAACTCACACTTCTATGTGTCTAGGGAGAGGCAATGAAATCAGTAAAATAGCACAAGTCTGTAAGATATATATATAAACCCCTCCTCAGCTATTACTGTTTTCAGGGAACGCAACAGATTGTATTCACACAAATGTCTGTGGTGCACCTAGCAGATTTTTGGACACGTGTTCTGTAATATTATTACAAATTATTATAGCTAGAGTTGCAACTCAGTACCTGTTCATGGGAGCGTGTCATTAGACAATGTATACAGAAAAGTGAGGTAAAAATATAACTCCTGCAGTACTCAAGAATTTTAATCCATTCTACACTCGACAGCCATAGAAACTGGGTTGACATATTACTAGAAGATATCCTTTCATCTGTTACTCTTAGTCCTCAGTGACCTTTTTACAATAAAAATGGATGGCACTTTTTTAACAATCAATATAAAAGGAGTTTGTTGTGCTTCATAGAAATGTCCCCCCGAGAACAAATCTTTTATCCCATTATTTACTATTTCTATATATACTGAAACAATTTAAAGTTAGAAGGATTTCTAATGTGGCAGAGGCTAGAATTCAGAGGTGAAAGCCTCTCCATCACTTGGAAACAGTTTTGAGATACCAGCCAACCAGCACCGACTTGCTCAAAAGCACTGCAGTCTTGATGGATGGATAGTGTAATGCTGCTATGGTACCCTGCTGATCGATTTATCACACCAAGTATTTCTCCACCATGATCCCCTTAAGGAAAAGGAGGAAACAGGGAGAATGGAGCCAGCGACATAAAAAGAAGTAAAACAAAAATAATCTCCATCAACTAGTAGCAATTTCCCAGTGGCACCAGCAGCTGAGGGGGCCTTTGTACCACAAGATGATGAAACGTGCAGTAAGTGTATGTCATCTGCTAGCTCCTCCAGTTAAAACTGCAGGGCAGTAGGTGTCAGAATGACAGAGGACAAGAACAGACTAAAAAACTTCATTTCATATATGTGGAATTTTTGATTAAAAGAGGCAAAGTGAGTCCTGTTTCAACTAGCAGCATACCATTATTTTTTTGTTATCATTTAGTAATTCTCTTTTTATAAGCCCAGATCTCCTGGCAAAGATAAAGATATTAGTAATATGTGGGTGTTAGTCCCTTGCTATATATCCAGTACTGTTCTTTAATTTAAAAAAAAATAAAAATTAAAAAAAAATGAAAAATAATAAGTCTTGCCATCAAAGAAGAAAGGTTTTGCTGCCCTGTTAGTTCTTGCTAAAATTACCAATAATGAATTTGGGAGTTTAAAAGTCCACAGAACTTGTTCAATGCATTAGAACATTTAGAAAAATCCTGGCATATCAGTTTCACGTAATACCATGACTTAACTTTGTAGAGTGACATACTTAAATGAATCATAACATAAATTACAAGAGCTGAGTTTGGGCAGTTTAGTTCAAAGTAACAAAGTGTTTTGGAGAACTTTCATGAGGTTTTCAATTACTGGTAAGTGAATTGATTTTGAGTCACTGCTACACACGTTTGGAAGAGTCAAGCACAGAACTACAGATTAGGAAACTACGGACAGGTTAAGAAAGGAAGTCTGAATAATATTTTTTTACTTCTCCAAAGTGGAAGTGGGGAACAAGACCAACAAGAGATTGGGCTCAAAGTAGTGTATATTCAGCAAGGAAGTCTGGAAGCAAGAATAAAAATCTTCAATAGAATTATTTCATATAGCAAATGGAAAGCAAAAAAGTCTTGGATGACAGACTAGCTCTTTCCTTTCTCTCCCCCATTTACCAAAAAGAAATTCAAGAAAAACAGTATTTACACGATTCAGTTATTTGATTTGTGCAGAGGCAGTCTATATCTCACGTTATATTTTTCATTAAAAAGTTATTGAAACAGTTATTCCTCTTCTGTTTGCAGTACCTGAAAGCCAGGGACTTTATCAAATGTAGTGAATATTTGAAATATGCTTATAATCATAGTTAATATTGGGGGAGGAATTATTCCCCTCTACCCTCAAAAGAAAAAAGAAATAAAGAAAACTATCAAACATTTCTAGAACTCTTCGCTAAGGCTTTTCCTATCTGAGGCTGGACAAGCATTCTGAAGAAATGTGTTTGCCCTATTTTTTTATTCTTTCTTAAGCATCTGGTAATGGCCTCTGTTGGAGACAAGATACTGATATAAATAGATCTATCATCTGGAAACTTCATGAAGAGGGCGGTGCATCACTGGTCACAGAGAGAAGTTGTGCCTAGTGCATTGCTGAAGGTTTTCAAAACAGCCAGATAAAGCCATAGCTGAGCTGATCTTCACAATCATTCTACTTCAAGCAGCATTCTGGGCTACAGAACCACAGAGGTACGTTATAACCAACATTTCTGCATAGAATTCCATTAATATCTTTATGTTCCTATATTTTCTTATAAAATACTTCTAAATGTTAAATGAGTTGAACATAGGCATGACAAATTTGTACCTATATATTTGTAAAGCTCTAGAAATTGTTTTTTAGTAGAAAAAAAAATAAAATGGAAGAAAACGTCCCTTAAATAAAAGTAGGAATTATCAAGTAAAATGGACTTTTTACTTCCACTATTTTCAGGCAAAACAAGTAAGCCATCACACACCCTATTCACCCACACAAAAATAGGAAACACACCTACACAGAGGTGAGGACAAATAGGTTTTAACAGATGTGGTGGTCTCCACAAAATGAACTGCTAAAACATTATTTGAATCCATCTTTTTAAAGCTGGGAGGAGAAACTATGGCCCCTGCTAATTGGTAGGTTATACAGGATGAATTTGATGTGTCATGAAACAGCTTGTCAACCAATATGCGGTACCTAACATCCCTGGCAACCCAGTGTCTTTTCCACTGGAAATGGTGACAAGCAGAGAAAACCGCTTTTATCAGACTGCAGATGAAGATCATATCGGCAGCTGATAATGCAGATGATAGCATATGCCCCCTGCTTACACTCAGATAAAGGGAAAGGGAGAGTCATTCGACTGTGCTGCCTTAAGGCCCTTAAATTAGAATGGTAAAGCAGAGATAGAACTGGTGGGAACGAGCTGAATTACTTTTTAGCAAACTGCTTTGGATTGCAACAAAAAAGGTTCCTACTGTGGGCGCTGTACTGAAGTGTAAGAGCAGAGCTCACAGGCATGTGACAGCAGAATGGTTGCCACTGATTTGCTGCTAGGTAGCAAAAAGGGAACAGAGAAATTTCTGTGGGCTTTTAGAACACACCCTTTGGTTTTGGGCTACAAGATGCGTATTAACAAACTACAAAATCTTTATTTTCCTGTTTCATGGAAGGGAGAAACCATTACAAAATCTCCCAAAATCCTGCATCCAGATGTGCTGGTTTTTTACTAAAGGTGTCTTAATGGAGCAGCTGTCTTAAGCTTTATCAAATAGTACACATACTGGGGTTCTTAGGAGAAAGACACTTTTTCTCATTGAGTTTGCTCTCATTCTCTCAGAATAATCTCTTTGTTTAATGCCTTACGTTGAACTCGGTTTTAACGGATATTTGCCTAGAGATGGTGAAAGAATGGAGTTATGGTTGTTTTCTTTTTTGCTTTCTGATCCTCTAATAGGAAAAAAAAATGGTGAAATGTACTATAAGGATTTATTTTAGACAAGGACTTTCACAAAGACACAAATATGAAATCACAGCCCCTTTAGACACTTCACTTTCTTAAGTAATTGAATCTTTTGCTCTTCAAGAGCAGCCTATTACAAAGCAAATTTGTGCTTTGTTTCTCTTTAACAATCTTTCTTCTCCTCTGATATCCTAATCTTGCCAGTCAGTTAGTAGAAGCACGTTGTTCCATTTGCTTGAATAAACTACTGTAAAAGTACTCAATGACCTACATGAACATAATGTTCAATTTACTCCCTAGGACTAAATGACAAAAGAAAGGTGACTTTTAATGATTCTAAAAGCATCAAATGAGATCAATAAACCATCAAAGATTTGATCCCAGGAGACCTCTTAGCAGCTCTCTTTGCTCATAGTTTCCTTTCAGAGAAGATTGTATGTGAAAATGAAGTTCTCTGTCTGTTAATGGATTTTTAGGCTCTTTCATATGCATTAAGTAAAGTATAATTATCACCTGCATTCTTCAAGCTTTCAAGAATGTTACTTGTGTCTGTCTGCTATTTTCTTGTTTTCATGGAATTTGCAACCCCTTATCCTCAAGAGCTTTGTTATATAAAAAAAAATACATTGTAAAACCATGCCATAAGCAGTAACTTGATTTACTAAGAAAATTCATTTTTCACAGATTAGTCTGAATTTGAAGTGACAAATAAATAAATTAAAAGCTAAATAGTCCAGATAAATATAGAGTCTTCTAATATGCCTCAGTCAGTTAGTTAGGGGTCCTTATGTTTTCTGCGGCAATCCGAGTTCACTGTTAGGTCTTTATTTTCCCCTGAAGAGAGAAGCCAGGACCTCTGTGTAGTCCCTGGTTAATACATCGTGGGAATGGTATCCATACAAAAGGTTATTTTGGTGGGAGAAAAAGTATATTGATCAGTTCAATAGTGACTGAAATGAACTCATTTTAACAATAAATTAGGTTTACTAGATGTTCTTATTTGTGTCACTGACTCACATTAACAGTCACCTAATCAATACAACAGCAAAGAATGATTCTTTTAAAAGTCTGCATTATGGTAACCTCTGTGGTTCTACTCTTTCCTCCTCTTTCTGCTTGGGTCACGGGGGCAGCCAGAATTTCAAGATTCTGGCAAGTGAACATTTTTCAAATCAAAGTTTCTAACATACAGTTCACCATGTTTCAGTGAGTGCTAGCAGTATTGTTCTATGCAGATTCATACTGTTTCCTGGCACTAGTACAAAAATTGTTCTCAACTGAAGCAGCTTTTTATTTTAATTCAAAGATATGATCACAGGGATTGCACAACACAAATGTGTACCAGACAGAAAGTGATCTGAACAAAAGTGTAGTTGTTCTGTTTCTCAGGCTAAGTTCTCTTCAGAGCAAACATTTTGTAACATAATTTTTGTCCACTTGTGATAAAATATACAAAGGTATTGGTAAAACAAATGAGAAAGAAATACATGTGCATTGAAATGCTGGGGTTTGAACCCCAAGCCCTGAATTAAGGTTGGCATATGGGTGATTCCCACAGCCCTTCATAAAGAGGTGGTGAATTTGCCTTATAGCTTCCCCCCAGGGTGCGGCCGGCCCTGCAGGGAGAGCCATAAGGGAAATGAGCCCCAGGGGTCCCGCAGTGAGTTGACAAAGGTCAGGTGTCTGCTTGGGGATAAAAGCTGGGACCACTTGCAGGGAGTCAGGAGTGTCTGTCTGTAGAGTGCACTCCCCAGAGCTTCCTGGTTCAGGGAAGACCTCCTGACTCTCCCTGGAGCTGAGCCCTGGTCCATTTAGACCTTTGTGAACGTGGGCTGATCGGGTGAGAGTCGCCATGTGGGCACCTTTTTCTTATATGCTTAACTGGCTGGTTTGGCTGTTTCCCATGCCAACTATGGGCAACCTCAGTTCTCTGTTTATACCACCTGTTGTGGGCTGAGTCACATCTTTTGTGAGATCATTGGGTGTGGCATCAATTATGTACCAGCTGATTGATCTGTTTGTACCCCCAGCGGTCATTCATGGAATGTCCTTCTTGCTTACAATACAGTCTGTGTGTTGGTTCATCTTCCTGCTGGCTGTATCATTTTTGTTGGGCCTGGTCATTGGCAGAACAGTGCATTAAAAAGTATAGTAATTACCAAAATTAATGTAAATAGAAATTCAAGTTGTCTGACATTTTTTTTACACAAAGGGGCCTGATCCATCAACAAATAATCACATTTTATTAAATTGATTGATAAAAGATTTACATTTATATAACTACCCTCTTAGAATTTGCTAAAATATGGATTTCAGTGTGCTAGAGTAAGCTAATGAACACATCTTAATAATATAATCTTATCTACTTCTTCTTTGAAAGAACTCTAAACATTTAATTGAATAACACAGTTGCAAAGCTGTAAATTTAAGAGACCACAAGGACCTGTTCTCTCTAAGGTAAATGTACACTTAAAGTAGCTGGCTGGAGCATGGCTACCTTTTTTGATGGACAGTTGTGAATTTCAAGGTATTTTGTGAGTTCTACCACTTTCTTCATTACTTCTCAGAGGAGAATGATCCCATCCCTGGATGCTCTTACCTTCCTTTCCTCAGTGGAAAAAACCAGGAATTATAAAGTTAAGCAAAGCTGTCTTCTCAATTTGATCAATTCAGACGACATTCTTTGAGGTTGAGGCTGGCAGTCAGGAAGTGCACATATGTAAGTGGGAACAATGAGTCTCATCTTCCCTGTGCTCTTTAAGTATTATGCATATGTGCAGTATACTGGGGCTCAGAGATATTTTTTATTAAGGGAAAGACACCATAAATGTTGTTCAGACAAATTTAATCTCGTAATTTTACAAAGAGAATTATAAGCCATTTCTCATGTAGTTCCCCACATGTTTCTTTAGAATAATCCCATTATACTGAAATGAAGCCAGAGTCCGAGAAGCATTGGTGAATTTTAGGCTAAACTACTGTACTTGGAACTAGGCCACAGAAGTTGTTTTAGCAGTATTTAGAATTATAGCTTGTTACTGAAAAGTATGTTATTTCACACTGACGCACAAGCCCTGCTCTCTGCCATGCAACACAGGGTATTTTTTTCCCCTCTTCTCCCATCCTTTTCATTAACCTGCTTATCCATCATGCATTATCCAAACCTAAAATGGCTTTGTGCAAAGATCATTTGGTGGAAGGAATTAAAACCTAACATCTTCCATAAAATTTTCTTATTTTTTACTTGTGATTAGATTGTAAATAAAAAAGTAATTTGAAAAATATAAAATTTCTCTCACATATCTCTTCTGTAGTCATCGTTATTTAAAAAAGAAAAAAAAAATCATTCCCCAATTCTTGTGACCCAAATCAACTAGATTAAGACAATCCCAAATTCAATCCCAACTTCAATGCAGTCAGATAAATCTGAATTTTGTCCTACATCCAATTGCAGTTCTGACATCAAGTATGTTATGATTTAATTTTTTAATCCCTTGTTTCCAGTCAAAATCAGTAAAGGTAATGATCTAATGTGAAAAAATGTGAATCATGTGGAAACCTTTTAGCTTGTTATAATGTTTTACATTGTGATACGACATTTTTAAAATTAACATTGTTATTAATAAGAAACTTCCACTGAAATCTGAGTGCATAACTTCTATTCCTTTTTTATCTTTCTCTGCACTTCAGGTAGACTCTTTATCAGAGGAATACAATAAAAACTTTCTTAGTCTGTACCTAAACTCCATGAGTTATGGACAGTGATTTTGTTTTGTGTCTTTTTGGTCCTCAGCAAAATGAGACAGCAGGCTCTGAACAATTCCCAACAATGCAGCTGTAAGAAATGTGGATGCTGGAAACCTAACAAATTTAAATACCTGAGCAATCCAGAGAATTTTAAATCATAACTCTTACCTAGGTTCCTTACGGAAGTAAGTAAACCCCAGCAAGTTTCAAATAAACATAAACCCAGGTATTTTCTGTTTATGATGGTAAATATCTGCATACATGAGACCTGGCTGATCTGATCTAATAGTAATCATATTACTTGCTTAAACCAGAGAGGAAACTAGGTATCCCAATTACTAGCTCACTTAACACAATGTCAATATAATTTTCCAGTCAAAATATTGATTAAAAATGAAAATAAAAAGCAGTAGTATCGACCAAATTAAACAGTGCATGTTCTGTCAATAAACACCCTTTATTCTTTACTGTGTCTTGAAAAATAGCTATTGATTGCCAACATCTGTCTACAAATCTGCTTCCTGACATCTCAGTTTTATTGAGGACAGTGATATGTACTGGCAAAATTCAACAAGTAAATAAAAGCGAGTATATTTTTGTATAAAAATAGACAATAATAACTATATTATGAATCAATCCTAAAGCAATAGAAACAAGTGGCTCTTGTAAGGCTCAATGTTGGAGTTTAAAGAGTTTATGAATACATATCACATGTACATTAGCTATTCTGTACCATGTTTCCAGTACATTTTGAATGCCTCTTTAGACAGAAAAAAAAAAAAAAAAGACTGTGTGACTAGCTAAGCACTCATCATGGCAGCATACACTTCAACTCATCTATTTTGTGGCAAACAATCTTCTCTCTTCTATAGACCAAAAAATAGGGTAAAGCTCAAAGGACAATAGCACTTCTACAGAGTTTATAATCTCACTTAGAGAGAAATCACAGCTATCAGTCCTTTACATCACTCAAGAGAACCTTCAATCTAATTTCCATAACTTCTTCCCAATTTCCAGCTCACCAAAGAAAGAACTTCTGGATATATTTATACATGAGATACATGAGAGATTATTCTCATCCAGCAGGGAATAGAAACTTGAAAAAAATCAGACAAGTTCAAAATAATAACGAGAACAGAACTGGGATCCCAGGTGGTTGGCTGCTGTGGGTTTACATTTACTCTGATTATTTTATTTTTTTTCCCCCCTCTTATATCATCATTCTTTCCTTGTTTCTGGGGCTGCCAAAACAATCAGTGGTGGAAGTGCAACTTCATGTGGGTCCTTTTGACTCTGAATGCTCAAGCCTCAACTTCACTGTGCCTATTTCTATATCTCAAGGCAGAAAAAAAAAAAAATCCTTAGTTTTTAAGCTTTTAGAAGTGCAGTAAATTTGTGTTGGTTTGTTTCCTTTAAGTGACAAACAGAGAAAGCTTCGGTATTATTTTCTAGAATTTTTAAACCGCTGTTTTCCTTGTTATATTCCCTATTAAGACATAACAAGATCCTTCCATATGTGGACTGTAACAGGAAAGAAAAGGTGCACAACTACCACAAATTATTTGTGAGTGCATGGAGACTCCATCTTCTCAGACATGCCTACGAGTTCACAGCTGAGGAAAGGCAAAAAGCAGCCTGAAACCAGAAGCAAAAATTTCACCTGTAAATTTAGTTTTCCTTTAGTTAAAATGAAACAGAATTACACTGGTTAATTATATATGGACTGGAATAAAAGACTGCACAAAATACAGCTGTGAGATCTATTTACAGAACACATTAGGGTTAGGGTAATCCAATACCTTAAACACATCATGTAACTTCACATGGCACAGAACAACCACAGTCAGTATCAGAAAACAATCTAGCTGAAAAAAATTTTGACAAAACATTTTCTGTCAATTTAAAAAGTTCCCAGAAAACAGTGTTATTTCAATGAAATACCTTTATGTCAATTAAATTCCCCTGAAACAAAAATTATGGTCAGAAAGCAGCCTTTTTTTCTGTTACTTTGGTCACCTGTGTGTCCTCTGCACCTGTGGCTGCCAGGTTTACAAGCCAATACTCCAAATCATTTGGACTAAGTACAGATATTCTCAGAAATTTTCTATACCAGTAAATAAAATACAGCTGCTGAACAGGTTCAAGCTTCAATCGTGTGGCTGCTTAACTGTGAGATTACTCTCTGCTACTGTTTCAGGCTCCTCTGCTACTTCTGTACCTCCTCTCTGAAGGGAACTAGATTAAAGCCAACTGAAGGAGGCAGCTAGCATCATCTCACCAGTCCACTCCTACACAGCAATACCGTCACAGCCTGAGCTCTCTAAAGTAGACAATGTCTAGTTTATCATCTCATATCCGTTGCTGTGACAACTATAAGTCAACAAGAGGTTAAAAGGATTTGATTAATCTGTGACAAAGAAAAATCTCTCTTCAGAGCACTGAAAAACTCCATTGGCTACATCTGCAATACTAAATGAAGTGGGCTAGGGCACAGTCCTCTGACCATGAGGGCAAACTGATGACAAAGGCAGATTTTATACAGCTAATCTCTTTCCTCTCTGTCCCCCCAGGATGCTCTTATTCCTGCAGTCCTAAGGCTATGCTCTGATCCCTATCCAGATTTTATGCCAAAAGCGATTTCACCCTAACGAAGTCACACTGGTTAAAGTAAACTCAACCTAGTTTTTGAGAGGTAGAGTACTATCTTCTGCTACATCTGCAGATATTCTTAAATTTCTTCTGCTGTCCAACTATTCCAGCATATGTTTAATGGTGTTAAAAAAGTAAAAAAAAAAAAAAAAAGTATATTCTTCTGAGCCACAGCCTAAAACCCTAAGGACCTTGGTGTTTTGCTCATCTAGAAATCAATCCCTTCCCTGCTGTCACAGCTGAGGCTGTAACTGCCAGCACTGACACTCAGCTGCCTGCCCTTGGCAACAGAAATTCCTCAGCTCTGAGCTTTTGGCCAAATGACCAGCACAAATGGAATGGGTTGGGCTTACTGGCATTGTAGCCAATCCGAAGCTCAGCAAAATGCAATGCATGCATACATGGGCACATATATGTATATAAGGGATCTTGCTTGTCTGACAGTTTTGTAGCCTGTATTAGGCCAGATGTGCTTTTGTAACAGTATATTTTGCCTTCTTGATATCTTATAAAACTTGTTTTCTTAGGCCAAACCAAGTGTCCACTTAAAGCAGTAGAAAATTAACCATCCATTTAAATAGATCTATTCTGTTAATATGTAGATCTAGAATTTAATCACAGTTACTATATAAGACAGTAAATTCTAGATTTTGTTTTGTCTCACTTTGCATGAAATCATATTTTAGCAACAGCTTTTTTAAATTGCTCCTCTAATTATTCAGTAAATTTTGAGAATTAAAATAAAGTTAACCTATCGTGTTATTCTCAGTTAGTCCTCCTGACTATGTTGCTATTTGCAATGTATAGCAAAATGAATATTCATTCCAATCTTGCTGGCCAGCTGGTGGAAGTGCTAAATAGCAATATTTCAGACAAGATAGAGCACCAAACTAACCCAAATATTCAGACAGCTTTGTCCTGGTAGAGGCTGATTTGTCTTTCAGTAGTAAAAATCAAAACCATGTTAGCAAAAAGTGTGCAGGTTGTTCATAAATTTTGCAAGTGATGCTTTACTGAGAAGCATGACCACTTAATTTGAAACAAATTCCTTGCCATAATTACAAACATAATATTTTTAAAGAAATCTCCATTTAAATTGCATTTATACAAAGTACTGGAGACTTAGTAGAATAATTTTGTAGTTTTATTTAGAACACTCACCATTCTAATCTTTGTGCAAATGACCCTGAACGAAAATCTTATTACTCGATGATGTGATCATTCCTTGCATATGAACAAAACTCTATTATAAACAGCCCTTGTGCAACCTAGGCTTCTCAATTTCCTTCTTTCCCCACTTTAGCTTTCTCATTTTTGTCTTGCCAGCATCATATTCCAATCTTCTACCTTAAAAAGACTGGAATTACCTCTGGCATCAGTTGAGAGCTAGTACTGAAGACAGAAAACACTTCTCCAGTTAGGGAAAATAAGACAGTCTTCTACACATATAGGAATCTGGGGCTAAGACAGCACCCTAATAATGAAGTCCCATTCAAGTCTGAAAAACTACAGAGCCGTATTATGTTAGCTTGCATAACCATGCTCTAGTTAAAGATGTCCTTGCTCACTACAGGGAAATTGGACTCAATGACCGTTAAAAGCTCCTTTCAACCCAAACCATTCTATGATTCTATGGGAGGTTTGGAATACACACACAAACAGCAAAATACACACAGTCCTTCCCGTGATGTACTATGATTGTAGGATAGGGTACATCATACTCACTGCATACACTT
>NW_008583420.1:0-8731 GCF_000691845.1 Merops nubicus | reverse complement strand
CCTACTCTTATAAATTCCCATGACCATCTATCGTGGACCACCATCACAGGACACTGTGTTAGTCAGACCTCTGATGTGACTAGGTACGGCTGCTCTTATACACAGTGTTAGTTTTTACTAGTCCTGCTTGAGAAGCAGTATATAATTGCACTATTGAATGTTGTGAGTGTCACTATTATAATACAAGGTGAAAGAAAGGAAGTTGTGCCTCCATAGATAACTGTTGTTACCCAGTCCTAACACAAATGCAGAAATGTTATTTTTCTCTCATTACAAGGGACTTAATAAATTGTACACCAACAAGCCTTGACCGTTTTCCTAACTGTTGTTGCTCTTGATGGCACAAAAGGAGTGTTCTTTATTCTCTTTGAAACCAAGCAAAGCTGTTCATGCACTTAGAAAACTTGAGTCTCATTCAGTAATCTCTTATCTTCAGTCAGCTATGTGAATTTTAAAAACCAACAAGCTCAAAGTTTATCTATTTTAATTATGAAGGCCATTCTCCTCAGTGAATAAAAGGGCACTTCTAGTATTCAAAAGTACCCAAACTCTTTTCATCCTGGATTACTGAAGGTGCAGCAACCAACCCTGACCTTCATGTAACCATGGAAGAAGTCCCTCCTGTTCTTCATTCTTATCATCTGCAGCACGTGTCATGTGAAACAGAATGAAAACTCCACATACATTCAAGCTGTTGCAGACAGTTCTGGCAGTCCGGGTAAATAAATCATTTGGATCTTCACTCAAATTTACAACAATGATTTAAAATATTAAACTGCTTTAAAACAGAATTTCACTTATCTTGCAGAGCAAATCACAAAATTCCCCTATTGTCCTCCCTAAAGAGATTTTTTTTTTTTTTTCTATTTAGTGATACTGACAACTCATGTATCTTCATTAAGACTTACAGTGCTTCTTTGATGCGTCATTTTCCCACATTACAAATAAATGGGCACAAGCAACAAGACATTCTCTATTTTGACTTCTTTCTCTGTGCAAAACCACTATAATCTAAAGGCACAATTACATTTCTTCCAGTGTTGTCCACTTCTTGTCTATCTGTAAAATACAAGAAGTGTCTGACTTTGTCAGCATCCAAGAAGCACATGGGCTGAGAAACAGATACAAGAGGTTCCTTATGCTCCTTTGCTTGGCTGAGGTATACATGGGCACAGTCTAGCTTTAATAAGGTTGCATCTTATTACTAATATAGCATAATTTGTAATCCCATAAAACATGATAGGCAAATATGTTCCTTTCTAATTAGGGAAAATAATGGTGTATCTGAGATGTGGAAAAATTCTGAATAAACACACTGAGCCTCTAGCTAAGATGATAATACTTTTGTGTTGTGTAATTACTTTAAATATCTGTATAATCAAATAGATACTCATTCTTTTTAATGTATTCTCTTCTGCAGTGTAATCTGCTGCCTTCAGATGATCTTGTAGAATAGAAAAAGAACTAATGCCTTCCTTCTGTTTTCACCAAGAGACATAATAACACATCATATGTATAATAAAGTGGTTTTCTGTGACAGTACAGGCTTAGATTTCAGAGAAATCTTCAAAGGTTTTTTTTCAGGCTATGACCATATTTTGTGTTATTTTAATTTACTGATTTATTTTCACTAACCAGGACATTGAAACCTCCTTGATTCACCCAAGTTCAGGGAAAAAAAAAGAAAAAAAAAACACACAACCAACCAGGAGACACACCACAAAACCAAAAAACTCAACCAAACACAACAACTAGATATCTCTGTCTGTCTCTGTACTAAAATGCAACTATTTGAAGAGGTAATCAAAATATATTCAGATTGCAGGAATGAAGCAAAGCTCTACAACATATTACATGATTTTACACCCCTTCTGAACCAAGCCATTGGCCTTTCCAGTTGTTCCAGGCTTCTGTATTCAGCCTGATGTAATTCAATTCCTTGACAAAAAGATACCATCATCTGAAGGATCCTGAACTGTGGGAAAAACACGGTCAGCCCAACTCAGTTTACGAGCGTCTCAAGAGGGAACTCTACTGAGAGTGCTTGAAAGAATAGACTCTACGTTCATGTGATTGTTTTAAGGCACCAACACTAGCAGATTATCTCCCAAAGAAAGTAGGGAAAAAAGCTCTCAATATACTCCACCTTGCCATTTTTTTGTATGAAAACCAGAATCTGCTTCTACTGAAGTATGTTCTGAGGCTCACTGCAAGATGAGGAAAAACAAGTCTCAAAATAAGGAAAATAGGTAAGCGTTACATCTGTGGGGACTAAACTTAAGCTTCCTACCGTCTGTTTCCTATGTGAATAGTCACATCATTTGTCAGGGAAGCAAGAATCAAGTCTCTAAGTGAATGCCACACAATTGCTTGTGCCTTATAGGTCTACGCTGAGTTTGTTAAAAGTTAAATGCTAACTGGAGTGCATAATGCAGAATACAGACCTGACTGCTGTGCAATCTAAGTTAAAGTCATGGGCCATCATGACTGTATTCCAAAGCTGACATGGCATTAATAGGTTATAGTTTAAGACAAGTTCTTGAAAAGTGATGTAGGAAGCAGATTCCCAAGCAATTCAGCTTGACTGAGAGGACCAGGGCTTGATTTTTCATAACAAGTATGCTCAAGTCACCAGTCATTCTTGGTTAATTACAACATGAATCACCAGACTGATTAAAATACAGAAAATAGCTCCATTCACAGCCTGTGCTAAATCATATTATCTGTTGTATAGTAAGTGTGCATCTCTGTTGCCCACAGTGTCGCATCTACACAGAGAGCTTTACAACATTGCTTCAAAGTATTATCGTCTTCACATGCACGTTGTAATATCTGACAGATTAATACTAGGAAATAGGCTGTAACTGAAGAACAGACAAAACCAGAATAAACTGCCTTAGACAGGTTAAGAGAACTCCATCACAATTGGGTAAAAGCAGATTAGGCATGCATCGGTCACAAATAGTTGCTTTTGCCTTGAGGAGGCTTCAGCAAGGATTCTAAAATACTGTTACAACTCCCAAAAGTATGAACATGAAAACAAAAACACAGTGTGAAAATGCCTCTCAGTCACCAATATACAAACAAGTCTAAGAGAAATAAGAGGAACTTCACTTCACATGTGAATATTAAGTTCCATTTTACCAAATAGTTATAAGTAATATATTTTTGTTGAAAACTTGAAATCTTCCCCCAAAATATAATTCTCTAATAATTTTTCTGATGTAAGTTATCAAATGATGTTTTTAGAAATTACACAGGACATAACACAAGTTTTTTTTTATATCATCCAGTCAGGAATAGAAAAAATGCTACACAAATGATAACAAAGTGATTTGAAGTTTAAGTGTGAATTAGTAAGGTTTTGAATTCCTAAATAAAAGCTGATTTTTTTTATTTTTTTTTTTTTCAGAGTAATATTTCTGGAAGAACATCCTGTTATACTGTTCATAGAACTCAACAGCTTGTTTAAATTCAGGGAAAAACTAAACATGGAACATGCAATTGTGAAGTTAATAAGCTCTCTAAACTGATTCAGTGAAGAAACACCACACAGTTGAGAAACACTGTTACTGTACCCCAGACCTGCTGATCTCACCTGAGAATCAGCAGCTGAGATACCTTACTGATACCCAGTTTCAGGTAAAAATACAGATAAACCTCCAGATTTTTATCCCAAACCACAATGACCAGGGTCTTTTGCTGACTACATGTCCCAGTAGGGAGGATAATGCCATTGACAGTATATGCACAGGAAAGACTTTACCATCCTGTTCCAAAGTACATAGGAAAGATACGAGGTGTCTCATTCACTCATGGCATATGATGCAGCAAAGAAAGAAGTGAGTCCAATTAGACACCAGGTTATGGGGGAAGGAACAAGCCAAGTCTTCAGTCCAATTCCAAGTATATAGTAATCATCAAGGAAAAAAACACATCACATACATAATTCTCCTTCTGTCCTGGTTTTGATGCTGTCCTGCTACTACTGAGAATTCTACTTGTAGTGAACAGTCGGGGAGCCCTTCACAATAACTTGAAACCCTACCCAGTACACCCACTCACTGCAAGTGGAGCAAGCCATTATATTATTAACTCTAGAGGCAGGACACCTGATGTTAATGCTAAAGGGCATCTGGTGGTGATTTCCTAATTGGTTTTCACCCAAGGCTGGCCAGGCCTTGAGAGAAAACCAAAAGGAAGGTCTCTCTTGCCTGGTTGTGGGCATCATCCACATGCCAACCCTGATTCAGGGCTTGGGGCTTAGACCCCAGAACTTCTCCAGGGCTATTAGTTAAACTTACTTCTTAAATGATACACTTAAAATACTATTCCTATTACCCTGAAACATCCATCTCCATACTGTGTTTTCACTATCCAGCTCACTCCCTTCTTTACACAAGTAGCTAGAGGAATATTTTTTTTTTCTTCCAAGACGAAATACAGAAGAACCAGAAAAGTATACTGGGTTCTGGTCAGACTTCCTTTGGTTATAACTGCCAGTTCTCAGTTACCTCATCTCTTTATCATGGAGTCTGAAGGATCCTTAAACTAGCTGATTCTTTGTTAATTCAAGCTGCTTCATGTCACAAAGCACTGAGGAATGAAGTGTATCTCTTCATCTGAGTACTTGCTTAGGTGTAAATGCTCAGCTATGCCCATTTTCTTTACATGCTTGAAAAGCACAAAAAATATTTCCAACAACAGAGCAAAATCAAGGTGAAAATTGGCTTAAGAAGCATGAGTCAATCCTCAAAATACAGTGGCATTCATACAATATGCTGCACTTTACTAAGCAGGAAATAATATTTGCAAAGGCTGACATAAACCAAAAGCACATTCAGAAAATAAGTAGGAAATAACTGCTAAGAACACAGAACCTGATCTTAATAATTTGCACTGACACCAGTTAAGGAAGCTTATGAAGATTTTCCACTTGGACACAAGGTAATCAATAAGGGGGTTGACCACTCCTTCAGTTCTCTGAGGTGAGAGTCCTCCAAGTAATACAGATTTCATGCCCAAGAAAAATATAACATTGTCTGAACTCTGAAACATGCACTCTGAAAATGAGCAGTCTTCAGCTACTTCCTCAAACCGAACGACTTTCCTTGTACTTAAGGATCAAATTGAAGTTATGGATAGTAAACTCGGTCTGTCAAACTCCACTGGAGCTTAAATAAGACTAAGTGTTACAGATTACATCTACATAAAATATCAGAGCTGTGAGGTCACAAGATAAACAGCAAAAGAAATCACGTCAAGCAGGCATGCTTGCTAAAATAATTGACAGAGTTTTATGACTGAATATGTAGAAACATAAAAGAGGTGTCACTATACAACCTTAAAGAGTATGTTGCATAATTTTTACTTCTCTAAAACTTTTTGCTGTTGCTTCAAATAATTTCATTTTCCTATTTTTGTTTTTTTTTTTTCAACTCTTGACCAGAAATTAGAAGAGCTTAATAAAGAAAAGATTCTTGTGGGAGAGGGTCTAGAGAGGATGCCATTTTTCTGTTGCTCATAAAGAGCAACAGAGGTTTGGCACTGAAAAACATCAGAATCTTCTAGGCCACTACAGAGCAAAAAGATTGCATGGAAATCAGCTACACCACTTCTAGTCCTTTTGACGTGCGGAAACAGACTCTATAACCCAAAGGTTATATAGTAGGTATGTTTATTGTGCGCAGATGCACAGGGGATCGCTCCACCACAAACCTGCATGCCCGAGGAAGCAAGCCCTCCTACATTTATACAGTGAAACAATACATATTCATGTGACGCCTATACATATTCATTACCTAACCCCGCCTACTCCTGCTTCACATGTTAATGCATGCTAATAGCTTACCAGTCCTTTGCGCTTGCACAAATCCTCCCAGAAATTGTGGGTAGGGGTCTTTCTACCGTGGGCGGTGGTCCCTGAGAGGAAGGCCATGTCTTCCTCACGGTGTACTTTTCACCCTTTCCCTGGAATGCAATGATTTTGCAAGTTTATCAGTCTGAGATAATTTGTGTCCTTGTTAACCATTTGTTTCTCTTCAGCAAGGGGATTTATTGATGCGCTCATGACGGGTGCCATCCTGTTTTCTAATTCTTGTTCTTTATGGTTGCCCTCTAGATAAGGTTGGAATGCTCTTTTCATGGTTCTTTTCTTTAAATAAGGTTGGAATGCCCCTCTTGTCTGTGAATAAGTCCTTGCTATTAAGAGAAAACAAGTCTTTCCATCTGTTAGCCGTTTCTTTTCCTTTAAGCTGTATGGTCCTGTGCTCTATATTCTAAAATTCTTAATATGTATAATTAATCATTATTTTCTATCTATTACTATTTTTACCCTATATCACTTTTGCTTCTATTCCTGTCCAATTCTACTTCTCAAGCAAAATAGTTGAGAAATTCAGATTTATAACTTTGCAAAAATATATTTCACCGGGGGTTTTAAACCCGCTGGTTTTGCCCGGGAAGAAAACACCCCCAGCGGGACCCCCGTATTACCTCCAGGGTGGTCATCAGCGAAGAGGAGGGCAGTGGCGAGTAAAGGAGGGATGGGCAACGATCGCTTTCTTCCAAAATAAAAGGTTTTAATAACATGAAAATAACAAACAAAAACACCTGAGGCAGGCACTGAAACAGCACCCACCCCAGGGGAGAAGCGAAAGAGCATGTGGCCTTGGGGCCAGGGGTTTTTAACAGGTTGGTAGGTGGGTTTACAAAGGCATTGTCCTGTAAGGGTACAGAGTTGGGTTACCTACAGGTCAGGGGTCCAATGGGTGTTAGGGGATTGGTCTTGTGGTGGCTAAGCCAACCACAACCTGAGAAAGGTGGAAAATTCTGGACGTGTGTCCCTGTCTGGGGACAAAGAGGCAACAGAAACCTCTGTCTCCAGGAGGCGCACTGCAACACAGATTGTCTGGCAACTCTGTCTGCTGGCATAGAATATGATTAAAAATAGGAAGAGGGGAAAATAAGCTGTTTATGGTTCAGGTACATTGCAAATGATTAGTATCTATTTCTTTCTTCCATTTTTATTCTCTAGAGTAAAGATCTTACTCTTTTTTCCATAAATAAGTACTTTTAAGTGAGCTTTTATAGCCTTGAAACAGTTTGAGCTGTTATATAGCACAGACTGGCAAATACTATCATGCTTCCAGTCTCTCCCATCAGAAGGCATGAAATACAGTACATGTTAACCTTTTACTTATGTTTTAATTCTTTTTGTACGAATAGAAAGAGACACATGTCATGGTTACAGGGGCTGGGACCAGTTTGTCATTATGTGGGTAGAACCAAAAACTTTGTATTCTGTACTCTCTATGTCATTGCTCATGGGCTGTTAATAAAATCATTGGTAGCAGCTGCCCAGGACAGACCCCACACCCCAGGCTACGACAGATAAGGAAAGAGGTCCCAGGATATGTTAACACCTTCCCACCCAGCAGGAGTAGTCCTCCCTGTTAATGGGCCCATCCATGTCTTGCCCTGTAACTCATACAGAACTCCCTCCAGGAGCTATTTCTGTTTAATGGACCATTAAGGACCCACTGCATGACTCACAGAATGACAACAACCCATTGTGAGATACTCTGCTCAGGGGGAGGAGCCAAGTGCTCCCAACTGGATATAAACTGGGGTTCAGGACTTACTCACTGGATTTCCAGAGGACAAGAGCTACCAGATCTTTTCTATGACATCACTGTTTCATCTGAACTGCTACCACTACCCTAACTAACAGAGTGTCAGGTTGTATTCTGACTCTGTCTGTGGTCTTTCTTTGTACCTTTGCATTTGTTTTGTTTTTTTTTTTTCCTATTAAATTGTATTTCTGACTTAGACTGTCTCACTGGTTTGCTTTCAAACCATTACATCACTTTAACTTCTAAATATTTCTAGAACTTTCCTACTAATAAAAACAATCTAGCAGAAAAAAAAGAACCTCTTTCTATTTTCCAATTTATTTTTTTTAATTCAGTTATTAAAAATATGAAATATCCCTCCAAAAGTTTGTTTCATTGAGTGACTCTCTTCAAAACCTTGATCTCCTTTCTACTGATCTGGCAGACAGCTTGTACCGAAGCCCTGCAGTCAGTAAAATCATAGTATTAACTGTGAATTGTTCAGTGACTTTCCTGACTTCCACCAAAACATCCATTCTCTATTATATAATTTCCTTAAGATCTTTCCTGTTCCTTGCCTGTATATTTCCAATAACCTATAGATGCTACCTGACTATCATAGTTATAAAAGTGAAACATACAACTAAGGAGCAAGGTGTTTGTATCCCTTCCAACCTAAAGATCTGTACAGAAAGCAACAGCAGTATCAAAAGCTATGGACACACAAAGTAAGAAATAACCAGATTAATGGGTGGCAGATTTAGTATCAGAATAAAATTTTCCCACTCAGAAAAAATGAATGTGGTACAGCTAACTAATAGAAAAGCATAAAATAAGTGTTTAAGTAACTATTAAAATGCATGTAAAATAGGCCTATGACTTGTGCTTCCTTTTTCACAGTGGGATCCAACTGACCTGTGGAAAAGGGATGAATATGCTACTCAGGAAGAGTCACAGAGGCAGTTGCAGTAAATGCAACACCATCTCTTTAAGATGTCTGCAAAGCTTTAAGTTAATGTTATTATGAGTCTGTATAAGCTAGGCTCACCCACAATGTAAAGGCAAATTAAGACTGGCATAACCTAATAAAAACTAGGTGTACTGGTTTGGGGGGGGGG
>NW_008583419.1:0-425 GCF_000691845.1 Merops nubicus | reverse complement strand
AGCACCCTAATTGCATCTTGAAAACCTACAGTGATGAGGATTCCAACACATCTCTGGGGAAGTTATTCCTGTAAATGATTGTTCTCAATGTAAAGAATGTCTTTCTTCTCTCAAGATGCATGCTCTTGATGCAAGACCAGAATGACCCATAAATTTTTGTACAGTAGATTGCTACATCAAAAGAATGTCTGTGTGTGAATCTGTCTGTCTTCCTGTACAAGGAGGGCAGAAACCATTTCATTTTTCATTAAATTAGATTCTCATTTATTCATTAAATTCTCCACTCTCTTTAGCGCCTGATTACAGAATCATAGAATCATTAAGGTTGGAAGAGACCTCCAAGATCATGTCTGACCATCACCCAACATTACCATGAGCACTGATCATGTCTTGAAGTATCACATCTACATGTTTTTTGAACACCT
>NW_008583418.1:0-25580 GCF_000691845.1 Merops nubicus | reverse complement strand
CCGGTGCCAGCCGGGACCCCGCCTCACGGCCGCGGGGTAAGCAGGGGGCTCAGCGGGTCCCTGCAGGTGCCGGGGCCGCCGGGGAGCAGAGCTCCGCGCTGCAGCGATCTCGATGTTTGCAGTGCCGCATTCGTGCGAGCGCTGCAATTCACCACAGGCTTCCAGCCGCATCCCTGTGTACAGAATTATTCTTGGGATGATGCCAGTGATTTAATTAAAAGACGCGTTCTGCTTTGAAAAGTGTTTCTTTGATCATCCTTAATTAATTAAAACCACCAACAAAGCTTAATTTTAAAAAAAAAATCATGATTCAATAGTCTGGAAGGAATCAGTTCCTCTTTTTCCAGTAGCTGTACAGTGCTAAGAAACAGAAGGAAAAACATGGATGACTACCAGGCTGTTAATTCTCAGTTAAAAGAACTACCAACAGCAGCTGGACAGTGGTGTGTCAAACAATGCTGTCATGCCTGTTCTCAAAATATTGTACAGGTCTTTGAATAGGAAACTTCCACTGGGCTAGACGGAAATTATTAAATTCTTAAGAATGAAAACATCCCTACTGGTTGTAACAAATCTGCCCACAGGAGAAGGAAGATGTTCAGTGGAGCACAGGAAGGCTCACCTGCACCACCACAGTTTAGTTCTTTTTTTTGCTAGCCCTGTGTAAACAGGTAAACAGAACACCACTGCTGAAAATAAAAACAGACTACAGAACCAAACAGGTCTCCAGCACTGAAAGAAGAGAAGAGAAGGGGAGAAGAAGCATGTCTGGGAAGCACATCACCTCCTGCACAGCAATACACAGAACTTCTCCAGGTATTTAAAGACAAGGTAGATATATTGCCAGGTCTTAAAACGAATCAGAACCACATTTTAACCAGTAGAATGTGAGTCATAAAAGTACAAATCAGACTTGAATAAAAAAACCCCTTAAGTGGCAAATAACCACAAACCCTAGGGTGTGCATGAAACTGGATGACTGACACACGAGCACAAATACTGTGTCTCCCTTTCCCCAAAAAGCTTTCGGCTCCCCAAGAAAAAGAATCACACTGAGGTGAAAACTTACTTGTTTTTATTTTCTAAAGAAAAATATTCTTCTTTAAACACAAAGCATGAACTAAAAAACGTCTGAGGAACAGCTTCTCCTCCCTCGGAGCGCGTTGAACTAAACTGTACAGATCAGAGCTCCCCAAACAAGTACATATACATGACATACAGAATATCTTTCACAGGAAATAAGGTTTAGGACTCAAAATTGTCCTCCTCATCCTCACTAGATAACCACTCCATCCCAAAGTACTCTGTCCCTTACTCCCACCACAGGACACAGTGATGATAATTTCTGGATGCAACGTGTATTTAAAAAAAAAAAAAAAAAAAAGTATTGGCCAAACTGGCCCTTTCTAGCCTTCTGACAAATGTCTGTGAGAGAGGTTAAGACCATAGTTATTTCCAGGAATGGTGCTTGGAAGAAAAAAATATAGCAGCATCCACAGGCAATACAAGCCCTTGAATCCAGCTGCCCTGTTTTCAGGAACCCAGTCAGTTCAGCAGTGTTTTACAGATGCTCCCCATCACCCAAAAAGAGGGAGTGGGAATAAAACATTCATAGGCCAAATTTGTTGCTTGAGCAGCCAGCCTGCAGCTCAGTGACCCTGGCCCACATGTGCCAGCGATGAGGTTTTCTTCCCATTGCCACAGTGACCAATTTTGTGTCTAAGATTTTATGTAAAAAGATATGATCACCTTCAGAAATCAGCAGCTTATTCCACCCATTCTCTCTGTCCCATCCAATAGATATGTGCATAATACTGCTCACATCTGCCAAACTACCCAGACTCCAGAACTGGAACCAGAATCCAAATTCTTCCTAATTTGGAACAGCAAAATCATCAAAAGTCTCTGCAAGGTCTCATAACACGCATAACAAGCCCATATCCAAAGAAAACATACCTGGGCATTTTCAAAGGAAGGTAAGTAATGGAAAAGCTCTGGAAATGGAGCTCATTTATATCCTGCTCCATCATTAATTGTTTGCATTATAATGCTCAAATCTTTTATCAGGCCATTTTGGAAAGATCTTTTCCATTCCATACACTCCAACAGTTTTTATAGTAAGAAAGTATTAGAAAAATAAAATCTCACCCCTGAACAACACTGTATGAAGATCAACATCATCAGTCACAAAGATCTTTTCAGGGGGACCAGATTATCTTTTGTTTCCTCCAAACCAGCTTCACATAGAAAAGTGCAGCAAGATAGACACAGTATCTAAGAGCTAGATTAAGGCCAACAATATAAAGACAAACATGGGCTCAGATCTTTTGAAATGAAGAAACCCTCCAAACGTTTTCATACATATGCATGCACAGACACACACACACCTACACTTGTGTGTACTACTCAAGCAAAGGCTTCACAATCGTGAAAGCACCACTGGAGAGTGTTCTAGCACCACAATGAAAAAGTTGGTTGTCCTTCCTCTTCAGCAATAAAATCCAAAGTCTTTCTATTGCTCTGGACAAGGTCATCAAACACCGTTCCAGGAACAGTATCGGTGAGCAGATTCAGAAGTGCAGTGACAGGTTAACGTGTTCCTGGTCTGGAATACGGGCAAGAAGAGGAGTGTTGAGGGGCTGCAGCTCCTTGCTGGAAAGGAGGAGAAAATTTGTATTGCAATCTGGTAGAGACCGAGAGCAACTTGGATTCCAGGTGAGCACGAAGGTGGAACCTGGCGCAGGCTGGGAGGTGAAAGTGGGAAGTTTGCATACATGAAGTCACAGTGCACATCCGTTGGCATAATAAAGACAAGCAAACCCACAGTGTTCTCTGGCAGGCTTGTCTCTGCATAGGAGGCCCCTGGGTATGCTGGAAGTCACAACAAGGATCCATGAATGGGCTGTCACACACTGCACCAGGACATCAAACGGCAGAGGTCTAAACAGAAGCTTTTGTGTTGGTCTGCAAGCATCCTGCCTACACACATGCTCAACTGAGCAGCAGAAGTTTATAAAAGGGACAAAAATCTCTTGACAGCAAGGTTAAGGGTCCAGTTCGGCTACGAGTAACAATTCATGCAAGTTGCAAAAGAATTAATCATCACCCCACAGCACATCTTTCTGCTGCAGGTCTCTACCCTGGATCTAGGCCTTTGTACAGGAGGTGCTGGCTGGGCAGCCCTCTACCAACACTCTAAAGAGGCTGAGAGGAAGATGCAGAGTCAGGAATGACAACTCCACAGCCTCTCAGGTCAGCACGTGTGGGCAGAGGTCTGTCCTCTGCCTGTAAGATGCAGAGGAGGCCATGAGCAGGCCACACTAACAAGGGAGGACAAGGAGCAGTGGCTGGAAGTGGGCTGCTGAAACAATGCAGAAAGAAATAGAAGAGATAAAGGGAGACTTAATTTTTCAGTGCTTGAATCACCAGCAGTAAAGCCCCATTTAATCTGTCTTAGACATGCTGATCAGAGTCTGGCTATCAATCACACGAGGTACTAAGTGAGGCTGTGGTAGGAACTCAATTAAAACATGCAAACAAAAGAAGTGAAAGGAAGGGTGATCATCACTCTGAGGTGTGAATTTCATGTTCAGAGCAGGGACTTATCAGCTAAGATATGCTTTGCTTCTGTGCAATAGTACAAGAGGGAACAGCAGCAAAACTGAAAGGGAGGAAAAGACACAGTGTTAACACTGTAATTCAAAATGCAAACACAGGACAGTGAGGTGAGGGAGAGGAAAGAGCAAAGAAGTTTGAAGTAAAAGAGCCCAAAGGAAGAGACAAGGGAAAAAAACCTCTGTTAACAGAGTCAGTCCTGCTTCAGGAAATACACAGCTAATGTCAGTTGGCACTCTTCACCACATATCCTTGACACTTTGGAAAATCTCTCTGCACTTGGGATTTAAGATTCGAAACCCAAAGATATTTCCCCCCCCCCAAGATGTACTGCATGATTTCAAGTATTCACCCCAAGACTCTAAATGGCCCCTGAATTCTGCTGAAGACTCACCCAAAAGTGGAAGTGCCCAAATTAAAAACTGCTTTTGAAAATCTTCCTCTGGGTTAGAAAAGAAGAATCTATCCAGAAGGGCTGATTTGTCCAGAAGCAGGTTCACTGAGAGCACCCTGGCATTTAAATAAGAAATATCTCAAATGGTTACTGAGCAAATCCCAGTATCAGACTGAGGCATCAGTTTTCTGGATAAACATCTACAATCAGAGCAGGTTTGTGCGAATTACAGCAAGAAGAAGCCACACCACTCACTGCTTGGGTGGAGACACCAGCAGAGCTGGGAGATGAAGCCCTTTGACTATGGAGCAAACCACACATGGATCCTTTCTTATCCTAGAACTAACTGCAACAGAACTCGTGCCTCCTGGGTAAAGCAAAGTGCAGGCTTCCTCCTCCTACTGCACACCACAGAAGGCCATCTCTCTGGGGTTTGTGCCTCCCTACAGCCACAGCCCCCTCAGAGGTGTGCACAGACAGCAGTTTCTGAGAACCAGCACGGCCAGAATGGCAACTGGTGAAAGGCCTCAGGGCACAGCCCAGGTGGAAGCACAGGAATATGTAAGATGCAAGAATGTGACAGAGCAGTCAAGGTCACCCACGTGCTTAGGCAAGCTTAAGGCAACTAAAGAAAATTCACTGATAATTTAGAGGAGAGAGCCAAATGGAAGAGAGAAGAGGAACCACTGGGAATGCTGGTACAGTAGCCCAAGCCCAGGATCAGCTACTAAGCCAACCCTCTTCTCCAGCTCATTTGTTCTACTTCTCCTCATTTTACCAGCACCATCAGCACGAGGTTATTAAGTCAAAAAGAAGAACTGGGGATAGGTTCCCAAAAATGTAGCTTTCATAAATTTTCAGGCTTTGTGTCTCAGGTCAGTTCCTTTGAAAGAAGTGCGTGGGCCCTTTGCCTGGCCTCTTGCTGTGAGCCAGAGCTTCCTGGGCATTCTGCCTGCCACCCCCAGGAACAATCCCCTGATGTGTTCTACCTGGAAGCGATGGCAGCAGCTGCCTGGGTTCCTTGTCACAACAGCTGAGCATACAGTAGTTCTTTTTAAAAAACAGCATGCACCAGTGACACGGCCATCAGCCATGAAGCCATGGTTGAATCCTTGTCTCCTCAGAAGCAGGTGGAGCCAGAAGGGAAGGGGGAGCTGGCAGAGCTCAGCGCAGGCTCCGGTAGACGTAGGCTGATGTGAAGACAGCATTGAGAGTCAGGCTCACGGCCAGCAGGCCTCGCAGAGCAGAGTTACCAAGATGACCTGAGTAGAAGAGGACAACACATAGAAAAAAAGTGAATGGTGGAAAGAGATATTAAAGAACTGACAAGATAAATAACAGTGAATATATATCGTGCTCTTTCTCTCTCTTTGCCCAGCATTTTCACCATAAACCAAAATTGCTGAAGCACTCTTCCTGTCAGGAAAGATTCTACTACTCTCTTTGGTTCTACTTCCATCTCATCACTCTTCTCAACACCCGTATCCCCACCTCTTTCCTTCTGTCTCAGTTCAGCACACTGTCAGTATTCTTCAGGCAGTCCAAAGAACAGAAATAGCCTTATTAAGGTCTTAGAATAGCAGGCACAAGATCCACTTTGCTACTACTTATTTATCTGATCTCAAGATCCAGATGAAAGATCTGTTACCCTCACAGAAACACACATACATGAAGCACTCACATGACTTGCACCTACCTCTCCAACCTGCCAAATCTTCCCCTTTGGTAGTTGTGTCTACCACACACGTAGATGAGTGTGATGAGTGATCTTCCTTTTTGATGGAATTATCACTGCAAATACTCCCTCCTTCCACAGGAGATCTCACATCTGCAAAGAGAAAAAGATACAAAAATTCAGAAGGCACCAGTGGAAGCCAAAAGTAGCAAAAGTTACCAAACTAAAGCTAGATGTGAGTAACAGATGGTTGCCTGGTAAAATCATGAAAGGATCAAAGACAGGAGCAGGAAACAAAAGGCAGACTTTACTGCTGTACAGCAGAAGTTGCCTGCACGTTTGCCTCATACATTGTCTGTATCAGCATCACCACATCTGTGACTAAACGAGTTACCCAGACAAGGGTGATGGCAGTGGGACCCCTGGGGCACCTCTAGGTGAGAAAAGGACATCTGTTTTCATAGACGAGAGGCCCTCCAGGCCACTGGATTCTTAAGGGAAATTTGGTAGCCCACCAGTCATCACCACCAGAGTTTTTCCTGAAGGTTGCCCATCTCTCTGTGGCCTGGATGATGTGCAGCTTTGCTCAGAGGCCAGCTCCTCCCCAGCACCACCCCTCCAGCAGCGGGGCAGGCTGGCAGCGTACCCGGCACGCCCCGCTCGCCCAGGCTCTTCTTCGGCAGGGACAGCTCGGCGCCGAAGCCCTGGCTGTCCGAGTGGGTGTCCGAGCTCGTGGGGGTGAGCAGAGCTTCGTTCTGAGAGGGGAAGAGCAGCAGCTTCTGCCCCTTCAGGTTGAGGCGGGCAGGGCTGATGAGCGGCCGGCGGTACCGCAGGGAGCCCGAGCTGGACGTCACGGAGCCAGCCAGCGACGGCGCCGGAGACGGGATGCGAGAGGCAGCACAGCTGCCCGACAGCAGGGAGAAGGGATCTGCAATGGAGACACCCCCAGAGAGGAAAGAATGAGATTATGATCCAAATACAGCATGTGCAGTTCGCTTTCATGAGTCTGCAAGAAAAGGGAATGGAAGTTGCAAATGTCCAATGTATCTTGTACTAAAAGTCTTTATTCATTTGAGTTCCTACACTGTAAAACATGGAGAAATTCCACATGCACTTTGGTACACACAAGCATGGCACGATGTTTTGCAGGTAAATTAACCAGTCTGGCATGTCCTTCAAAGGCTGCTGGGCTAAGATTGTATCAGGATATGAGGAGGTCTGCACAAGGCATTAGCCCAGGCTGTGGCTGTTCCCAGCAGCACACACTTCCGCAGCACAAAGAGCCAAAGGATCCATTTGGGGTCAGGAGGGCAACAGACAGGTCGCTGGAGGACAAAGGAGCAAAAGGGCAGAGCAGACAGGGTAGACAAATCATCAGTTGCTTGGGCTAGGGAAGAAAAGTGAAACAAAAAAAGCTGCCCTAGGAATAGTTCTAAAGTCTTCTATCAAAGCAGCCTCAACTTGGCTGTAGAGCAGGGAAGGGATCCTTGCTGTGCCTCAATGATTTCACTGTGGGCTCTCCCACAAAGAGCATCCAATACATATAGCACCATATTTTAATGCAGTCTCACTCTTAGTTGGAACTCTCTGCAGCATTTCTAACAGGGAAACTGATATTTTCACTGGGATGTGGGCAGGGAAGGAAGAATTATACTTGGATGACGTGTTTCAACCCACTCACTGCAAATCCTGCCAGGACAGTTGCCCTGGAAGGGCTCGTGCATTACCTGATGCAGGAGATTCCTTGGACTGAGATGACTGTGAGGCTGGTCGACTGCCACTGAACAAGTAGCCAGAATCTAAAAAGCAAAAAGGAAACAGTTTAAACCCAGCTGGCTCAGCTACTAGAGGTCTATCCCTCAGAAACAGGACTGCATCATCTTGTCATCAGTCTCAGGAGATGTGTGGTGTATCTAGACAGGAAAAATGTCTCTGTTTTCCTTGGTAGGCTGCATGCCAACAGCAAAATAATGCACTTGTCTCAGCTGCAGCAGAACAGATATGTCCAGCAGGCTCCAAAACCAACCCTGTGGTTTTATCACAGCCTGGCTCACCTCTACTTAAAAAGGAAGAAGGTGAAGATATGGTTGTATCCTTTTCTCATGAAACAAACTTTAAGGGTAGATCATAGGATGAGATGAATTCCCATCTAGCTGTCAGGCATGACAGCCATAATAACAGGCAGGGGAAAAAAAATCCCTCAATGAAAAGTACTGAAGTCAGGAAAAAGAAGTGCTACAAATGAAACCTCAGAGCTTAAATAAATTCTCTCAGGCACCTGATTTACACAGTTACAGGCAAGTGGCTTTGGAAGTTGGAAACCTCACTGTGAAAACCACTCAGGCCCAGCAGCATGTTCCCTCCAGCCTGCCTGGCTTAGCACCTCAGCAAGAGCAAGCAGAGCCTCAGAGGGGGGGTTTAGCATGCAGGGGAACCCCAGGCAGCTGCTGCCCCTGCCCTCCCAGCCCCTGTTGGGTAAGAAGGGAGGTGAGGGCTGTGCCCAAAGCTGCCACGCTGCTGCAGGGTTCACATGGCTCCTTGTGCTCTTAGTGCATCTGGCAAAACTGCCAGTGCCATGAGCTAGAGAAATGGTGAATGAAGTCAAAAAATGCTGCAGTGTTATCCCAGAAACAGCCACGTTTTGGCCTCTGACCTTCTGGTAATCGGTCAGTGGGAGGGAAAGCTTAGTTCTCCTTAGATGGAGAACAGCATTTGAACACTATTTCCCATCTGTTAGTCTCAAGCACAGCGAAGTGGAGAGCTTATTGAATTCCTGGGAGAGAGGCTTTCCTTAGGCCTATAAATCTTCCCTAGATCACACAAAGCCCTCTCTGAAGCAGCTTCAGTAGCTGGGCTAATGCCTATCAGATCCACACTCGGGAGGAGCTTGCCTTCAGCTGCAGCATTAAAAGCACACTACACAAAGCAGCTGGAAGGAAGGGAGTGGTCGCTCTTGCCAGATCAGTTATCCTAATGCTCCCAAGCAGCTGAAAAACTGCTCTTCTCTGTTCCCATGTCTAACTGCTCCTTCTGTCTCTCTCCCACACCATAGCCTTGGATTATGCCACACTGCCACAAACACCTGAAGAGGCCTCTGGATTTCAGCAAACCCAGAGCAGGCTCAGTGTCTCCAGGATGGCAGTGGTATGCTGCATCACTCCCTAACCCACACCGGGTACTCCTCTGTGCCACAGGAGCAGCAGTCCCCAAAGAGGACTGTAAGGGGGCTACCCCACAGCCCATTTCCATCTGAAGCACTCTACCACTGCACTGCCATTGCCTTTGGGCCAGAAAGTTTCGTTCACACTCACCTGCTCTGGCCAAGGAGGGGATGGTACCCAGCGAGAGTGCCCTGTTGAGACGACCAGGAAGAGAGGAAGAAGTTGTTCTGCATGGGGATCTGAAGAGCTGTTGGTTTGTCAGCTGGAGAATACTGGGTGGTGTTGGGACAAAGAGGGATGTAGCAGAGGAAGGGAAGCCAGTCCCAGAGCCACTTGGAAAGAGAGCAATCGAATCCCCAGAAAGGTACCTGCAAATGACACCACGACAGACATTTAACAAGGAGTACATTCCAGAAACTCCCCCTCTTGGTTGTACTTTTTGCACAAGCACTTGTTTTGTTATCAGGTTTGTACAGATTTTTCAGTGAGGAATGCAAGATGCAGAATGCTTAAGAGTTTACAGGAATGTTCCTACACCTTTGAAACTGGAGGAGGAGGAACTGCTCAAACCATCATACACCAACCTGGCCCACAGTACAGGGTGGAGAAAATGTTGGAACAGTTCAGGAACTCTGGTGCAAACAGGAATAGTTCCTTCATTCTCTCCTTGGATAAGAAAATTACCCAGAGACCACCAGAATGCTTTACAAAGTCCAGGCACACACAGGACCAACAATAGAGTACATCTGATGTTTGTTATTTGTGCACATGAACATGCTTAGAAATATCATGACTGTGGAAAGCAGGTAGCTCTCTGCTGGACTTTCTGTCTTTAGAAACCTGACTCAACACCTTACCTCTAATGCCAGCATAGAGAGGGTTTTTTTTATGGGTATCCAGATAGAGTTATAGGCACAAGAGCTGTTTCAAAACTAACCTTCAAACCACTGTAATACATTAGCTTTCATTATACTTCTGTCAGGTAATGGAGACTCACTACCCTCATTGTACAGATGGGAAACAGAAGCAGAAAGAAGCTACTTGACTTATTTGGACTCACAGAAAATTCCTATGCTAGATCAGAATCACAAACCTGGATTTTCCAGTCCTAAACTGAGGCCTAAATCATTACATTTTCCCTTCTCTGCATATCATAACTAGCCACAAATAACTAGCATAGCCATTCAGAGGGAGCTGTGCTTCACTCTAGGAACTGTCTTGCTTCTAGTGTGTAAAAAACAATCTCTGTTACAGTGCCTGGAAAATTTAAAATTTGCAATAATAATGGCAATTGTATTTCTAGGTCTGTAAGCCGTTTTCACTGAGTTTGTGCCAAGTGAAAGAGGACAGCTGTAGAACAGCATGTCCAACTTGAGAAGACAAGACAGAGGCAACAGACAAAACATACTAAGGGCACCTGTACTGGCCAGCTTGATTTGCAACTGCTACAGACATAAACTGACTTCTATCCCACTAGCAGAAAACTATGTAAGAGGGCCTTGTATTTTAAACAGTTTTTGCAGCTAGCACTGCCACAGTCAATTACTACATGCAAATAAATGATGGAATTAATTTCCAATACCCTCATTTCATCACCTACGTTTGCAGTGGTTTAAAATTTAAAAATCAACCTACGCTGAAAAATCTGTCAGACTTACTCCTATTTTTACCTTATTTCTAGTCCTCCTTGCAATCACATACTGGTCTTAGTCTCTGTGTACAGTTTAGATTGCATGAGAAATGATCAGTCAGCTTTGGAGACTCACTTGTGTCCTCATACCATCAAAACCAGCATTCTAATAACGCTGCAGAGTTCAAATATAGGAATTTTCTATTATTTTTATATGAACAATCATGAATATGAACAAGATCTCTCAATCTCCTCTAAGAGTTTTCTTTAGTTAGGAACAGGTAATATTCTTGTCAAGTCATAATGAAGTACTAATGAAGTGTGCATATTTTAAAACAGAGATATCAGACTTAGCAGCATATCATCAAGCTGCAACCCTTGAAGTTTTATCTCACTTCTGATGAGAACAAGAGACAGATTAGAGCAGCAACATGGCTTTTCTTGTGCCAGAGGCAAGGCAGGAGTAAACCAGTGTGAAGGAACACAGGTATCTCAGTCTTGAGCTGTGAGGTGATGTATGCCTGTGCCATTCTCTCTTGGAGATTAAAGAGGTGATGCAGCAGCATTATGCAGTGCTAGCATGGCCAGAGAAGTAGTCTAGAATTAAGATTACCATTTAAAATATCTTATAAAACTACTTATCTGCTAGTATGAGGCAGACAGCAACAATCCCGACCAGCTTAATCAGGCTGAACAACATCTGAGCCCATCAGCTTCCTGGAGCTTGCAAGCAGGACATGCCTTTAACAGAGGCAAGGAACTCCTCAGTCTTGCAGGAGAAACTGCCCAGCCTCTTCAGGTTCCAGAGGACCTGGGAATGGTGTCATGCTTCCCAAACGTGCAGAGTCCTTCAGTGCACACACACACACACATTTGTCCTCCCACACAGATGTAAACAGCAGTGGCACATGTCCATCTCAGCTTTGTAAGAGAGAATGAATGGGAAAGGAAATCAGAAGTGCAGCTCAGGACTATGCTATGAGCCACATCAGAAAGACTGACACCTACCACTCCCTGTGCCATGTCTGTGAAGGGCCAAATCAGAGCATTGCCTGTGTGGAACATAGCTCTTTTTTCCTAGCTTTTCACCTTCTGTGTCTTTGGGTCAAGATCCACCTTTACTCAGCTCCTTGCTGCAGTGGAAAGCAGCTTATCAGGCTTTCACTTAATTGGCTGGAAGATATTAGAATCATTTATTGCTCTTAACCAGAATCTGTTTCCTAGAGTTGTAACTGATTTGGATCAGACTTCCCTGGGCTCTGCTGCTCCAGAGCCCCACTTCCCAACCCCACTGAGTGCAGTCAGGTCCTCTGGGCACCTGATGAATCATTTGTCTTGCACCATCCAGAAAAGGAATTTTTCTGGTTAGCAAAGAAGAGCTCAATAATTTTGAGCAATAGCTTATTAATGCTTTAGGAAGGTCCTCTGGGCACCTGATGAATCATTTGTCTTGCACCATCCAGAAAAGGAATTTTTCTGGTTAGAAGAGTTAAATAATTTTGAGCAATAGCTTATTAACGCTTTAGGATTTGAGTGCTGACCAGAGAATGGCTTAAATACTGATCCACTGCAAACAAAGTAAATTCCTGCACTGCATGCAGAATCCTGTCCCTTTTCTATGCTCTCTTCTCTTTATCATTTGCCACTGTCATGCCCAGAGGGCCAGATGCTGCTAAAGAGCAGGGGTATGAACTAAAACTTCCTTCAGAAGCAGATGAAAAAAGGTGAGGAGATCAAGAGGATCAGGAGGCAGGAAGCAGCCACATCCCAGCCCTGGGATGGTGCAGGGCAGCTCTGTCTCTGCTCTCAGACTACTGCACTGCTCCAAGCCATTTGTGCAAGTGATAATAGTGGGTCTAGGAACAGTGAAAGTTAACCAAAAAAGGAAAAAGGGGATAAAAAAAAAAAAAAAAGGCTCTGGAGTCAGACAAGTTGTGGAAATAGTCAGGGCCCGGAAGCCGTTTATTTCAGAACTTGGTATTGTGAACATCAAAAATTGGGTATCTTAGTGTTTACAGTGATCACAGCATTACTAGACAGTTGGGCACAATCTGCTACACAGATGCTTTAAAAATAAATAGAAGGTTAAGAGTATTACATGGTATGGGACTGTACACTGTCCTGAAGAATCACCTCCTGCTAGCAGTCTCCCCCTCCTCTATCCCAACACCTCCCTCTTGTCCAAAGACAACACCATGTGCAGTGGCCCTTTCAATTCACATTAACCAGAGATGCTGCATCACCCCTGGGACAGAGACAGACACAGGACAGCATGGGTCAGGTCAGACTGCAGGGCTGCAGAGGGCCCCACTCCCACTGTCAGACAATCCAGTACAGGCAGTAAGCAGGTAAGATGCAGGCACAGCCAGGCAGCTTGCAGCCTGTGCCCAGGCTCATCTGCCTGCAGGCAGCCAGGGAACCCTGTGTCAGTCACGGGGTAAAATGTTTGCCATGGACTTAAGGTCCCATCACAAATTAGCTATGAGTTACCAGTGTACAACAGCACTGTCTTCTCCAGGCAGGATGGGTGCTGCTGCCCAAGACAAGCAAGTGCTGTGAGCCAGCAGGCAGCTGCTTGTCAGGGCTGCTGCATCAGACCCATCAGTGCCACAGCCTGTGCTGCTGGTCAGGGTGACAGAACTGGGAGCAAAGAGCAACACAGTGATAAAAAACAGGGAGAGGGGAGAATAATGCTAAAAGAGGGGCACATGTCTCAGACATTAAGATTTTAATATGTGACTTAGCTAGAAACTTCAGCTGCTGACACTAAGAATTCTTTTCTCCTATATATTGCCCCCTTTGGATGAAAAAGGAGGGCTGAATTAGAGCCAAAAATGATCCAGCTGCCACATCCTGTACTAATACCTTCTAGAGTACAGACAGATGTTTGGCATCCACTTTGCCTTCCCTCCTAGCTGGTGGCACACAGATGTGGAGGGGGTGTATACACCTCCCACATCTACCAAAATCCAGGCTCGCTGGCATGACAGAAACATTCAGAGGATCTCTCCCCTGCCTGTGTACTCAACAGTCCCCAAAGAGGCTTTCCAGGGGATGACTCGAGGTACACTTCAGGACTGAGTACTGCCCCTTTCACAGGAGAGCATCTGTGGTGGCTCGAGAGGCCCCAGGTGTACTCGCAGGTGACAGCACAGCTGGAATGAGCTGGCAGGTCCCAGGTGACAGCACACGAGTTCAACAGCTTCTCTTGAAACACCAAAGCAAAGCCACATGCCACAGCTCTCTGTTTTCACGAGTTGAGTCAGCGTGGAACAATCACCTGGCTATTAATTACATGAATTTTTATAAGCATACAAATAATGTGTCCACAACACACCAACACACACTTTCTATACTATCTAAGCATGATTATTAGCTTCACAAAATTTCAGCGTACTGGACAACTACTCAGAAAGCCAAAATAAAACACCACTACTCTGTTTTTATATTCCCCTCTTGTCCTCATCCTTTGACACACCCAAGCTCAGTTCCCTAGGGCATGCAAAGCACAGACAGTAGGAAAGGAGGAGTTAGCAGAAAGGAAAGAATGGGATATAAATGTAGCTTACTTAGAATTGTAAAGGGTCACAAAGGCATCAGCTTGCATGCACTGATGTCAGTGAGGGCTTCAGGAAGACCAGAAGTAGCAGCAAGATGCTTCCTTGGTTGCTAGCTCTTGGTTCTCCCTGAACCCCTCAATAGTCTGCAGAGTTGCTCAGAAATTTAAGAGCGTGGCCCAAGTATCCTCTTTTGCCCAGCCACAGTCACAAGTGGCAAATGAAGGACAAGAGCAGTGGCCTGGCAGACATACAGGCACTGCTGTCCCACGCTGCAGCTCTGGCAGTTCCACTGCAGCAGAGCAACAGAGTGTTGTCAAAAATCTCATCCAGGGAAAGGCACTTGATGAACCCACCTCAGCCCCTTCACATGCCCAACTCAGCTGGGCAGGGTACAAGATGCTTTTGAGCTGGAGCACCTCAGCTCCAGTCTGTAGCACCATCCTCTGGCCCAGATACCACCACACGGCCAGTGTAAAAAAGCAGCACCTGAAATTAGAGGCTTTTGGGCTAAAATCCTCTAATACTGTTGAGACATTTACATGCTCTGATGTGCATGGCAGGGAGAATCCTCAGGCAACAAAGCTGCATCTGGTGACCACAAGTTACCACATGCCCCTCTGTGGCCTGAAGTAAGAGTCCTGCTAAGTGAAAGGAGAAGCTCAAAGTGATCAACTGGTTCTGGGTTAATTTTTTGTCAGCTGTGTTAGTGTGTTGCCAGCCCTTTGTTAGCTATGAGCCCCTTCAGAAGGAAACCTATACCCACATGTCCTACAGAATAGCACCTTAGAGTCATGAGCATGGTGGCACTGTGCTCAGACCTTGGACTTGCACCAAAACACCTGAGCTGGAAGCACAGGTTTCCTTCTGCTGGACTCGCTGTGGGGGAAGCAAGCAGGCAGAGTCAGATGGGGTATCTAACTGCTGAGCTGCTCCTAACTGAGCCTTGAGTCAAAAATACAAAGCTGGAAAAGCACCTTCCTTGCAGAACCTACTGCATGGCACAGTGTTTAGAATAGTCTATTTGGCATTGAAATTGGGTGTTGCAGGAACAGTCTCACTAAAGAGAGTGATGGTTTCATTATTTGGGGTGATTTTTCCCTCGAAACAATCGACAGTAAAATACTGCTAACTTAAAACTGATTTTCAGGCCTAATTGCCTAAGGAGACACAATTGGTAGAGATTGAATGCTAGCTGTTTATACAGAAAAACACCTCTGGAAAAACCACCTTTCTTCCCTCTCCTCTGGAAGATCGATCACTCTCTACCATCAGCAATGTGAGACAAAGTATGTGAGGAAGCAGAAAGGGAAGACTGTTAGCATCAGAGTTTCTAAAATACCAAAAAAAAATCAATTGCTGCAAGTTTGGTTTTGAGTTTTTTTGGTTGTTTTTAGAAGCAGCAGCACAGACATGCTGAGGCACCAAGAAGCAGGAGATTAAGCTGACACCTGAGCAAAGGCAAAAGCTTCTTTGGCATTCCAACTGAAGCACATTTCAATATGTGTTTTCCTAGTTTGTTTTGCCTTTGGAATTTTTCCAATTATGAGTCCAAATGTTCTCCATTATAAGTTGTGGACAAAGCACCAAAGACCAAGGCTTCAGTTGTAGAGCCTGGCCAGAAAACAAAGCAGCTTTCTGATGTTCTGACATACAAAATTAGTGCAACTTGCAACTGCATTTCATTTGTGTTAAACTGCATATAGTGAAGACAAATGGATTTCTTGCCTGCATGTCAACTGCATGTCCCCCAGTTGAAAAGATTTTAAACTCTTCCAGTATAGATTTGCACTTGCTGTGCAAACAGAGCTAAAACAGTTCTTAATATTATTCAGGCTTCCCAGTGTAAACTCCACTCCTTCTGAGTCCTACCAGCTGCCCGTTCCTGGTATCTGGTGGTGTTCATCCTCCCCATCCCATCCCAGTATTACACAGGAAAAAAGACAGGAGAATAAAGGTAATTATCAGGCACAGGAAAACAACATAACACTTAACAGCAAAACAGCATAAAAGGTGCCAGACCCCAGGGGCCTCAAAGAAGGGGCATGTTTAAATAGGAAAGAAAAAAAGAGAGGAGGAAAACAGCTGCTCAGAAGAAATAGGAGGCCATGTGAAACAGAACATAACACAGCCCTGACTTTCAGCCCCTAAACCCAAAATATCTGGAAAAGCTGACAAGCTTATCTTTAGAGACTGTCACAGAGGGTTTCCTTGCTACTGGGCAAGAAAATATGGACAGATTAATTATACTCTTATTAAAAAAAAAAAAGAAAGGATATTGCCATTAGAAATCAGGCATGACATTGCCATCACCACCCCCACACATCTTAAACAGCTTGTCACTGGTTCACACTCCTCCTGGCAGGCTCAATACAGCCTTCTAAACATGAGATTCCTCCTGTCCCGTGGACATACCTGACAGCAGGGCAGCAAGAGGAACTGCTCTCCTCTGCCACACCAGGCAGTCAGGTCCATATGCTGGAAGATAGGAAACAACAACCCAACTTCATGGGGAAAACTTGGAAGTACTGAAGCAGGAAGAAGGGAGGAAGAAAAAGTCTGGATGTCTCATTTAATGTAAGGGATGTAATAGCTCAAGGTTTTTTGTGCAGCTTGTTTAGAGACTGGCAGAGCTGACACCAGACTTGGTTCCAGAGTCCATTTCATAAGACAGCTTTGTCCACCTCACTTTGAACAGCAGATGTGCTGCAGAACAATGGTCTTGGAAGTGCTGCTGCCATGGAATTTTTGATGGGTGAAAACATTACAACCATCACTGCACTGAATGGAAAGCCAAGTAGACACTGACAGCACATCCATGCACAAAGTTGTACCTGGTTGTCTTTTTTACCTGCCACTTCCTATCCTTTCACATTTCAGGCTGATTTTTAAGGAATGGTTCCTACTAAATCTAACAGAGTAGGAAAGAGGCACCGGAGTGATTGTGAAAGTCTAACCCGGCAGTGATAAAGTCACACAGCTTCTTGTAGTATCTACTTTGAAACATTTCTCCAAATTCAATGAAGTGTCCTAGTGGAAAATGGGACATAGTGGTTATTATTTAGCATTTTAAATGTCTGAGACTGGAACAAGAAACAGTTTGGGTCTGTGAGCTGGAAGACAAACCTTTTGGGTCAGAACTGATAAACAAGAGGAACAGGGAAGAGTGGAACCAGACTTTGCAGACGCTGGATTCCTCCTGGGGGCAAATAAGCCCTCAGAGCAGCATCATTCACAAGCACCAGAAAGGAGAAAGGTGTTTTGTTTGCTTGGAGGTGGATATTGCAGTTATGTGAAGGCACCAGCAAAAAGTTCCAAAAAGAGAGCACATATGGGAAGCAGGCTTGTGTCGCCCTCCCAGGCCAGCTGTTAAGTTAGAGGCACTTTGTCCTTCAGCCATGAGTTGTACCTTCCCATGACACACTCAGTTTGGCTTATTGTTAACACATCTCTACAGAGCTTTTGGTAGTGCTGCCTTTCTGCTTTCACAGTGAAGACCGGTTTGAAGAACAGCAGCTATGAAAAGCTATGAAATATTCTTTGTTTTCCTTAAAAAAGAATCTACAGCATCCAGTAGTGTCCGAGTCTTTCAGCAGGTTGCAGGAGAGGGAGATACTGTATAGTGAGAGCTCTGCTCTCATTATTTTAGAGTTTATACATAGAAAGATCAAGACACCAAATTAACTTCTTTTGGACTACTAGTGTGGCAAGTTCCATTGCACTATTCTAAACAGAAGAAAACATCAGATCTTCTGTAATAATGCTATTTCCTCTTGAAAGACCCAAATCTGGATGAGAAACTCAGTGGACAGCCTTCCAAAAAACAGTGCAGGATAATCAGACTGCTTATCTGAGCTGTCCCAGACATCTTAATCCTACAAAAACCCAGGCAGCTCTAACACCCAGTCATCCCAGGTCACAAGTTCCAAAGTCACAATTTCCAGGTTCCTTTCTTCAGCAGCATGCTCACCAATGCCAGACTTCAGAAAAGAACCCCTCTGAGAAAATTCCATCTCTGTTGCCATGCAGTCCCACAGCAGAGGCTCCCACCCCTTCCTATAGCAGTTGCTCCTAGTCTGGGTTCTAAACAGTAAGGAAAACATTGACTGAACAAGCAGTGATGTACAATGAGAGCTGAACACATGCCACAGCATGAGGTTGTTACCCCCATGTTTAATCTCCTCCTAAGGCTACAGAAGTGGAGGAACACACATGTTTTTATACAGTTGTGCTCTTACAGATGCTTCTCGGGGGGTGGTGGGGTTGGGTAGTGAAAAAAAAAACCCAAAGAAAACTGGTATGGAAAGCAACAGCCACTGGCAGATTTGACAATTTAGCCTAAACCAGCTGGATACTTCCAGATATTCAGTCAAGACACCCTGAGCTACAGAAGCTGTTAAAAGCACCCTTTAAAAGAAATGATTGAAGTTCCAGTCAAAAGCACTTAAGGACGTCTCTGCATTTAAAACAGGAGTCCCAGGAGAAGAGCAGAGCAGGTGAGCATGCAGGGAAGTGCTGCTGCCCAGTGGAAGGCAAGACCCACCAGGTCCTGGGCCCCTCCTGGCGTGCCCTACCCCGAGCAGTGTCCCTGCAGCACACGGACGAGGACTCGGCGTCCAGAGGCAAGTCCCCAGCAGTTCAAAATTAAAACGACCAGCACCATTAGAAAACTGAAGGTGGCCCAGGCCCCATGGAGGATCAAGGCAGAGGGTTCCTCTGTGACAGGCTAAGGATGGACAGGCAGTGAGAACCAGGACAGGAGAAGCCAGAATCTCTTTGGCTGGAGAAGCAGAAGGGGGAGGAGGCTGCACTTATTGAGCAGTTTGTGAAGCAGCTGCTGGAAGAATCTGCTTTAGGGAAGTTGGGTATTTGCACTGCTGATGTAGGATTCAGGAGAAGGGAGAATGGAGGCAGGAGTAGTTTCCATTGCTAGCACGAGCAGTGGAACTGCTTGTAGCAGGCAGCAGAGTGGGAAGCATGGGAAAAAAAAAGTATATGTATATAAAGGAAGAAAAGATCTTCACTGCATAGCTAATTAAAAAAAAAGAAAGAAAACAGAGGAAGGGCAAATAAAAAGAGGAAAGAGAAGCACCAGTCACCAAGAGTTCACAAGGCTTCTCCTCCTCCTGCCCCCAGCGTCACTGCTCTGGCTCTGACCTTCGGGGCCGGCATCTCCGGTGGCCCGTCGACTTCCGCGTGGCCACCGCCGCGGTGAAGCCCACCAAGCAGCACAAGGATGTGGTGCCAAATTTGGCCGTGTCCAGCCAGCTGGGCGTCTCCATCTTCAGGTACCTCTCAGCTAAATGCAGACTCATCACGACAAACCACAAGACTGAAGCAAACGCGTCGATTCTTCGGAGCCTGCGATGCCAAAAAGAAACCAAACGAGACTCAGGGTAAGAGTTTAAACACCAACGAGCCCCTCGGTCCTGAGGAAGGAGAGGCAAGGTGGGGAGGGACCACAGACTGAGCAGGTTATGTACTACCTCTTACTACTGTTGTACCATCTGCAGCCCTTCCCACTGCTGTGGCAAGTACCTGATCAGTTCCATATTCTACCTGCTCACAGCTACACAGGGAGCTCTTCACTCACATTAACTCACTCTTAAATTGCATGAACCAAGGCACAGATCCAAAGCAAGCTCTGCTGTCTCCATCCAGCTGGCTGGCAATCCAAAGGAAAACCAGGAGAACTGTGCCACCCAGTACTACATGAGCCATTCAGGGAAATGTTTACCCCCTGCCTCACTGACTCAAGACAGGGCCAAAGACCTCCAACATAATTTTCTTTCAGAGAAACCGAAGAGGAGAGCACACCCACCTGATCCGCCCAGCCAAGAACATGGCCAAGAGGCAGGTGAAGAGCCCAAGGACAGCAACTGCCATCTGGTGGTTCTTCCCATATACCCATGCTGCACTCAGGTTCTCCACCAGCTGTTCTGGGAGCAGGTGGAGCAGCTCCTGCCAGCGTGCCACCGGTATGGAAGTGTCATTTTCCAGGTCTGCTTGTGAGCTCGTGCCAGTCCTGTTGTGGATGGATGCTGAACCAGAGGAGACAGGAGCAGGGACTGCTGCACTGAGTGAGAAGGGGTCACCCGACCCATACAGGGCCATGAGAACCAGGAACGCACAGCTGAGGAAGGCCAAGAACCGCAGGAATATCACCTGAGCTGGAGTGGTTATGGCAGCAGAAGAGGAAGACGAACATAAATTCTGCAGAGGAAGGGAGAAACACCACATCAGAAGCTCAATGAACTGTAGTAGGGGTTTGAGATGGTGCTTTATGAAACAGTTCCAGAGTGTATGGAGGGTTTTGCTCAAATCCTTATGTGTCTCTGCTGGGCTAACACCCCATGGAATGTTACAGACTAGCAAACAGCAACAGCAGAGCTATGAGCTGAAGCAGACAGGGCAGTGAGGACAGGTCATAGATCACTTCCCATTGCTCTTCTCTCCACCTCCCCCACCCATACCCTGTACTTTCCTGCAATTCCTTCTGGCAATTCCACCAAATGACACCAGCAAGAGGAAAACCTCAAACTGACACCAGGAGCATCTGTGTCAACTATCCTGTGCTCTTCTGAACTTCTGCTATGCAGTTGTGCTCCCAGAGTCCCAAGGCTGCTGCCTTCCTTTCCCAGCAGCAAACCCAGGCACAGAGGTACCCAATTCTCTGCACTTCCCCCTAAATTCCCCTGCCCCCCCCACGTACCTGAGTGTAGCTCTTGTCTGTCTCACGGCGTTTGAAGTGGTGGCTGAGCAGCAGCGCCCGGAGCTGCCGGTTCTGGTGTTTTATGTAATACTCCACAGCAGCCTGGCACGGGCGGCACAGCTTGTAGGTCTGCTCCAGATGGTGCTTATACACCTCAATCTCCTCATCGTATTTGCCCTGGTGAGACAACAGGAGAAGAAAAGTAGGTGAGAACTGCAGGCCCCTCACCTGACCTGCGAGCAAAGCATGCTGCCAGTCTCCAGAGGAACAGCCCCCTGAAACCAGGCCTGAACAGTGACCAAGCTAGAAGATAGTCATACAACCAACTTGGCACACAGCTGACCCAGCCTCCATGCCCAAGAAGAGACAAAACAGCCCTTAGAGAAGGCTGCTGTGGCCCAGTTTCAGGATGCTGAATTTCTGTGGCCTGATTTTGCTGTCTTTGTCAAGACCTTATGAACTCAACACAGAAGATGAGACAAAAAAAACAGAATTACTCTTGCCCTCAAATGAAGGGACACAGAAGACCTGTTGCTCCTTCACTCCTCTGTGCTGGAGTAAGAGACAAGCTCCTTCCAAAACTCAGCCCCAGGCTCGAAGGCTGTCACTGTGACAGCCGTGGTGAGATGAGCTCCTTAAATCATTAACAGCACTTGTTAAAACAGACAGCAAGTAGGGCCAAAGGTATGGTTTTCAGCACTACTGCAGTGGACACATCACTTATCAGAAGCTTCTAGGGCTCTTCTATCTCTACTCCCAGTCTCTATCAAAATCCTTGTACCAAGAGCACACAGCTGAAAGCATGACCCTCTCTGGGCGAGAGAAGTAGAAAGTTGCACTGGAGCTGCCCGAGGCCTTGCTGCAGCAGTTCCATGGGCTCCATCTCCCAGAACTGAGAAGGAATCACACAGGAGAGAACAGCAGCAGCAGGCTTACCCCTTACTGGACAGGCCAGCAATGCTGAGAGGCCACTGCTGTCACTGACACACACCTAACCATGCTGGATAACACAGACCCACGTTTCTTAGCTGGCACAGACACTGCAGTTCACTGAATGCCTAAAAAGGAGCCAGAGGCTGCTGTTTCTCGAGCAAGTGGATAGGCCTGGCAAAGGGCAGGGACCAGAAACAAAGCTGAGAAAAGGGAATTGGACAAAGATGTCCTCATTAAGCATGATGAAATTTAAATCTTCCGTGGGAGTCATCCTGATTAAACTCATTACAATTACACTAAGCACACTGGGTTACACAACCCAGAGGATGAACATATCCCACTATAGCACAGTCTTGTAACCCCAAGGCTTGACCACAGCTCAGAGCTGAAGAGTGCAGCACTAAACCCTCTGCATGAAACTTTGGGGAGTCATAAAGCTGTGAAGAAAACACCTCACTATCCTCTCCTGCATGCATATTAAGTCACGGAAAGGCCAAGGAGTTGCTCAGCAGGACATCCTGCTGCTATAACTGTAAAATCCCTTTGCCCTCCTAGGCACAAATGCCAAACCAGGGAGGTGATGTGGCTGCACAGGATTCCTCTCCCACTCCACTAGTAAAAGCAAAGCAGCACAGCCAAGGCCTCAAGAAACAGAAAATCTATTAAAGCTTCACGGTGAGTACTGGAGCTGTAAATTGATCTCAGCAACGTGCACGCTTGGCTTTGGGCTCAAGCTTCACCTTCCAACGTTCATCTAGAAGAAGTCATTACATTTTGGCTTTGGAGTAGGATTAGGTAACTTTGCAGCACTAATCAGTAACTTTCTCTGCACTGGAATGCCACATAGAGCTTCTGAAGACTATTAAAGCATCTTTCCATAGCATGCTGAAAAATTCCTCTCTCTCCTGCTTACTAGGCTGCAGCATGGAATTAGAGTAGGAATAACAGACATGTGCATGGGAATGCTGTGGACAATCATTCTCTTGCTATGCCAGTCCCTAAGGAACACTTACCTCCTCCCTGGGAGAGAACGAAGCCAGCTGTTTGATCTTTGTGGTCTGATGGTTGTTGCATTTCTTGCAAAGCAGAATTTGGCTGCTCACCCACTGCTGTGGTTTGGTAGGATCACAGAAAGTCGTAGCACCCGACACAACGTGGTTAAGGTGTTCCATGTACTGAGCAGGGATGGGCTTGTTGTAGTCTCCATTCTGACAAGAAGCAAAAAGGGAAGCAGGAAGGAAACCAAAGGTGAGATCATAAAACCAAAGCTAGGTATTCTCTGGTTGAAACCAAGATTCCCTAGGTTCTGTCAGGAGCTCTACACTCCATGCATTCACCTAGGTAATAGAAGAAATACAAAAAGATACAAAATGCTTCAGAATTCTTTCCCCTCCACTGTTCTGTACATGTACTGCAAACAGCTAGGGCTGGTGGATTTTAACACAGGCTTTGTTATTGAATACCCTAAAGTCAGCAATTCAGCTGTTCCAAAATACGAAACCAGAGTAGAATTGTTCCATATATTTAAAAAAAGATTCTTAACAGACATTGGTGAAAATGTCAAGACCCTCTTTGCCCTTTCAAGAGAGAGAGGAAGCACATCCTCTATGTCAGCACATCCCAGTACAGTAGATTCTGTCTCCAATTTGATCAAGCGATCAGCTGCTGAGTCCACAGATGCTCAGCACAGAGCTGCCAAGTCGCTGGGTATTCATCTGCACTGGGCCTGTATCGTCCTAAATGAGAAGCAGGGTCCTCCCAGCAGCACTGTTCCACAGGGCACACTCCTTCCCTGCCACCCCCATGCCCCCTGTCCCCACACCTCCTGGAAGCCGTTGTACTGCTCGCAGTTGGGGCAGTCCCAGCAGTTGCGGTTCCCGTAGGGCACCACCGTGTCCTGGTTGCAGAACCAGCAGTTCACAGTCACGTGTGTGGGCTTCCTCCTGTCAGGAAAGGAAACGTGTCAGGCAGGAGCACCGAATCCAGCGGATGCAGAGGGAAGCAAGGGCTTTCACACAGGGAAACGTGAGAGAGGCTGGACTAACAACCAGCCTTCCCCTTCAGCGTGCTGAACCCCCCGACTCAGAAACCAGCCTTCCCCTTCAGTGTGCTCAACCGCCTGACTCAGAGCAGTCATTTTAGCAACGAAAAGATGGGCTACAAGAGTAGAAATAAACTTCTGCCTGATGCTCATCTCTCTCCCTGCTTGGACCCTGGATTTGATAGAACTTTAACAACCCTGTGAATAACCCACTTCACACTGTTTTTCAGAGGCATATTTGGAATGCAAGTCCTCTCCATAATCAGCAGTGTCAATATATGCAAAGGGTGGGGTAAAGTTGCTGCTTAATCCACAGAATTCTGAGAAACCAAAGTGACAATCCACAGGAACTGCATATGATGCTGCTCAGAAACCTAGGAAATGGGCTCATGGTTACCCTTTTGTCTGCCCTGTTTGTTAGATTTTTCAAGGACAAGGGCATAGAAAATAATCATAAAGCTCAGGCACAGTAAATAGCTGTTTCTTCACAGATTTAGATATCTAAGGAACTGAAGAATCAACATGTGTTCCCCAGTGTTTCTGCACTGGCACTGTAAGGACAAAGGCTAATGACCTGTACCCATGAGCTCCTTGTTCTTTAAAATAATCTTGTTAAAACAACAGTCACTACAAGAAAAAACAGCTGTGACATGGTCCCATTGCAACAGGTTGTGACAGACATCTGAGCAAAGAAATTCAGTGGCCTGGCCCTTGGGCCTGCCTGCTGAAGAAGGTCTGTGTTTGTCTCAACACAACATCCAGGAGGAAGCTTCCTGGCAGGTCAAGCCAACACAGCCCAACTGTCTGGGTTTGCCAAAACCTGTCCCAAACACACCTCCAAAGGAGGGCAGCTGCTCAGCAAAGCCCAGGCAGGGACTGGCTGTGGCAGCCACGCAGACAGATGGACCCAGCTGCCCCCAGCCCCGTTTGCTGCCCAGCTCCACCAAGCAACCAGCACGACTGCCACTGGACAGCTTCTAAAGCAGCAGTGAAAGCACCTTCCACTGAGCAGAGGCTCACTGAGAGGGCCTGGGAAGCAAGGATCAGTAGCCAAAGTGCTCATCACTTTGAAGTTGAGAGCAACTTCTTCCTGCCCTAGGAAACGTTCTCTGCTGCTATAATATTCTCGAGCAAAACATCTTCTGAATCTTGCAGAAATGTTGTCTGGCACCCTGCAATCAAACAGGCAAGTGCTTCACCCCACAGCTTAGCTGGCTTCTCTCTCAGCCATCACCTTAGTAGCTGCATGTCTACAGTTAAGATGCTTCCTCACTCCCATTTTCATAGACTATGTTTGAAACTTGGTTCATAAAACATCAAACCCTCAAGTGACGCTTGGGCCTCCCGTTTTAAGCACTAATGACAAGGGTATGCTTGAGATGAAGCACAAGAAAGAAGCCTAAAAAGCCAGAATGCACAGAGGATTCCCTGCTAGATGTTGAAAGAAAATGGCTGGAGCTACTAGGGTGACAGATTCTCATCTCAAAATAGATGCATACACCCACACCCCTCTTAAAAGGAATATTCACTGCTCAACTTTGTTCATTGCCAAGGGGGCTCAAAACAGTAAGTGATCCAAGTTAAAAATACCACTGACTGACAGGAAGAAAAAAAAGTTTAAAGCAGACAGAATGCTAGGTCGCCAGTCCAAGTTATCCATGAGCTACCACTGTCCAAAAGCCAAGCAAACCACATGTCAGAACAGGCACCTGAAGGATGGAGAGCAAGACCTGCTGGCACAAGTTTCATCTCACTATCATAGTTGTGAAAGCTCTGAAAACAGAGCACGCAGGCTTCAGCATGTCAGCCCCAGAGTACAAACCCCACTGCACCCTGAGACTTTGATAGCAAGCACAACCTAA
>NW_008583417.1:32344-36814 GCF_000691845.1 Merops nubicus | reverse complement strand
CGGCCCCGCCTGCAGCGAGTGAGGGACGGGCCGCGGGCGGCACCAGGGTGCCAGGGTGCCAGGTGGGTGCCGCCCTGCAGCGCCCGCCTCAAACCAGGCACGGGGCACTGCAGGCAGCAAACGCGGCCACACTGCCGGGGCTTGTCGGAGTTCTCATCCAGACAGAAGAAAATGCAGCTAGATCTTTTGCTCATTTTGGTTCACTTTTAATGCCAACTAAGACCTTTTTTTTTTATTTTTAGAAATATTTACCTAGCAAAGCAGCTAGAGCAGAGTGCAGCTGGATCAGGCAAGGCTGACAAATCTTCCGAGATAATCCCCAAAATAAGGGTGCATGTACTTATCAAACTACACTCCTATAATCTTACTAAAAGCAATCTTGTTAAACTCCAGGTTTGGTGATGGTTAGTAAAGCAGAATGTGTGTTGGTTTTTTTCTTTTGTGTGTGTGCAGTACAAAATTGAGCAAAATGCTATTCGCTGAAATTCCTGAAATGTTCCTGAAATTCCACGCACAGGACTGTACAAATGACATTATTATCAACAAACTGTAGATGAGGAGAATTCAGCAGTAACCCCAAATTACAAACCTATTTTAAAAAAACACCAAACCAACCTTCCTACCTCTCTGCTTATACTGTGAACCCTTCCAGTTCCAAATAAATGCTTCTTTCCTTTACTCAGTACTACAGTTAAAATGCCACTCCTGTATTAATCTCACTTTAAATGCTGCTGAAAAACTATGGAACATTTACTTCCTAAAACTTCTGGCAGTTAAGAGACCAGAAATGGAAACAAAACTTGCTCTCACAAAACCATCCACCACAAGAAGCATAGAAATACTGCACAACAGGATGGAAATGTACTCCTCTGTAAGACATAGGTCTGAAATGCTTCATACATGTATTTTCTTTTTAGCAGGGAAAAAGCTTATTAAGATACCTCTTGTGGTTTTTATAACTGGGATATTGCTACTGCCACAATGCACGTGGGGGCTGAGCATGCTCAACTGGGTCAGTGTGTTCCCCATGTGTTGTAAAGACAGAAAGTAAAGTCTGGACATAAATCAGTTGTTCCAAAGTTATTTCCATGCCCAATTATTTCTTTTTTTTTCTAGTGATAACAAACTCATTTACTCCCAGACATTGTGCTATTGCTTTACCTAATGCCAGCACTAATGCTTCATTTTATTTTCACATGTTCACCCACCTCACAGTATCAAAAATCTGCCTTCTTCATGAAATAAACATTTTTCCAAGAACACCTCCACACCTACTCGTACTACATAGGGACTAGGCAAAACTGGAGACCCCCCTGCAGTGCTGGGGCAGCTCTGGAGTCCTCAGCACAGCAGAGCCAGGGACCTGCTGGAGCGGGGCCAGAGGAGCCCCAGCAATGCCCCGAGGGGGGAACCCCTCTGCTGGGAGCCCAGCAGGAGAGAGTTGGGCTGGGGCAGCCCCAGAGGAGAAGGCTCCAGCTGGGGAGACCTGCTGGGGGCTGCCAGGGGCCTGCCAGAAAGCTGGGGACAGACTTCTGAGCAGGACCTGCAGGGACAGGACAAGGGGTGATGGCTTTAAATTAAAAGAGAAAGATTTCAACTAGGTAGAAGGAAGAAACTTTTGACACTGAGGGTGGTGAGCCCCTGGCCCAGGCTGCCCAGAGAGGTGGTTGATGCCCCATCCCTGGAACCATTCCAGGTCAGGTTAGACAGGGCTCTGCAACTAGAGCAGGTTGCTCACATGTCCCTGCCCACAACAGGGTGCTTGCACTAGGTGACCTTAAAATGTCCCTTCCAACCTAAACCATCCTGTGATTCTATAGAAGTAACTAGGATGACAAAGTTACTAATAACAACTTCCGTGGAGTTCCTGCATGGGCAGCATCTGTTTGCCTGTACAGCCACAGCAGTATACTTAATCACCCTGTAAGGGACTGGAAAGAGCTTTTACTTACAAAAAGTAAAAGCAGCTCAGTTCTGTGCATTACTTATAACAACACAATCTATACAGGGACTTTGGCATCTAACAGATTTGATTCCAAAGGTTACAAACTCTTTAACAGGTGAGTAGTTCTGCCCTTGCTGCAGCTGCAGGTCAAGGTATTAGTATTTCACATCTTCCTTGCAGAGAAAAGGGAGTGGCAACGCTGTGATTTTTTGTGCTGGAAAGGTTTCTGAACATGCTGTCCTCTGACAATGTCAGAAATCTTCTTCCAGACCATAAAAAGCCAACCAAAAAAAAAAATTGTAAAAAGAGTACCAAGTAAAAATATATTTCATCATGGTGCTTAACTCCACGTATTATAAGTATTAGCATTAGCAATGTCAAGTCCACCTGTCAAATGAAGAACCCGCTCTCCCACAAACACTGTAGCTCATTGTTTGCATCTGTTTCCATGAGCAGGCCATGGAGGAGTTGCCATTAAATTTCAAAAACTCCCTATTAATTTTTTTTATATACAGGGTTACAGAAGTTGCATTTTTTTCAGTTCAGTCTGGCTACAGCACACTTCATGGAACTATGCACCTAAGGAAATGTATGTTAAAATTGTCTGGAGAAGACCATGCACAGAACCAAGCACATTTAAATCATTTCAGTGTACAATGCCAGCATGTAAATCATTGGGACACTTGAGAGATTTGACAAAGGAAAGCTTAGTGTGAGAAGCTGCAGGTAAAATGCACACCCTTTTTTTTTATGCATCACATACCACACCTTCAGTTAACTGCTGTAGTGTTTCTAATTTACACAAAATATCAGTTTTGCAGGCATTACACAGACTGCAGAGACTGATGGTAAGAACTGCATTTCCCTGGTTTGTTTCATCACTCTGGTTTTGGCTGAAAGGGGCCAAGAAGTCTTAGGAATAAACTGGCACCTCCCTTGCTTTTTACACCTTGTCCCACCCTCATGGACTCGAGTCCCCACACAGCTGAGAAACCAGATGAAAGCAGTGACATGTCTGCTGATTGCTTAAAGTCCGACTAAACACCCTGTTTTTTTCCATCCACAGAAAGCAAATGAACATATATTTTAAACTTCACTACAGCTCATCTTCAATGCTCCCTGGGATTTGGAACAGAATCAGAATGGTTTAGATGGGAAGGGACATTTAAAGGCCATCCAGTCCAACCCCCTGCAGGAAGCAGGGACATCTGCAGCTAGAGCAGGGTGCTCAGAGCCCTGGCCAACCTCCCCTGGGATGGTGCCAGGGATGGGGCAGCAACCACCTCTCTGGGCAGCCTGGGCCAGGGGCTCAGCACCCTCAGTGTCAAAAGTTTCCACCTTCTCTCTAGTCTGAACCTCCCTCTTTGAGTTTCACACCATCACCCCTTGTCCTGTTCAACAGGCCCGGCTCAAAAGTCTGTTCCCAGCTTTCTGATATTCTCCTTTAAGTACTGGAAGGCCACAAGAAGGTCTCCCTGGAAGAATGACGTCAGTGTTATAAAACATGCATGTGAGGAACACAAGCTTTTGAAATACCTGTTCCAGTTCATCCCAGGAAAATGTAAAAAAAAAAGTGCAATTTGTCAGTGAACTGGGATTCATCCACAGCCAGCAGCTCGAAGGCGTACACCTAGTGCTGGGGACTGGGCTGCACGGAGCAGGGGAGCACAGGGAACAGCAACTACCTCACACGGGGCAGAGAACAAACACCTTTGTGCTAAGAAAGCAGTTCTAAAAGGAAGCATGAAAAGTCCTTCCTTGTCCTTCAAAAGTTCTTTAGGAATGAGCGATGAAGAACATCATGGAGTACAGATTTACAGAGAAAAGAGTTTGGAACTTTCACTGGGTCCCTCATCACATTGGCTGCTCTACCACCAGTTCCTGTTTCTCCGGCCGCATCTGCCTGGCCGGGAGCCCGGAGCTGCGCTTGCTTTGCCTCGCTGCTGAGAGAGATGAATTCACAGCACCCTGCCCGCAGCTCCCCTGCCCGCAGCTCCTTGCTCCTCCATGGCTGAGGAGAGGGGGACTCACCCCCTGCCGGGGTGCCGTCGCTCCGGCCCTGCAGTAGACAGCAACACTGGCCCTTTGGCCAAAGCCCTTGGTCCCTGAAGCACCTGCAGAGCACGATGGTCCCCGTTCGATGCTCAAAGACAGCCACACCTTGGGATTTCTATTGCTCCCAGTATCTTAGTGATGGACTGAGGGCAGGCAGGTTCAAGCTATCATAGCCACCAAGTTTTAAAACTGTCTAACAGTAGTAAAAAAAAAATAAAAACCTGGAAAGCTCTTTCTGTGAAGAGTATTTCCAAGAAAGCTTTTTTAATTTTTCTGCCAGTTTTCAAGCTGAAAAACCTTCCCATTACCATCAGCTGTTCCGCCAACTGCAGCGGCACAAGGGTTCCAAAACAGCCCAGGCTCTGAGCAGCTATTCCTCTTTGAAACACAGCACTGAATAATCCTGCTCCGAGCAAGTTTAGACAGCATGGTGGGAAAAACACTGCTGGTTGCTGGCACCTTGCCTAATG
>NW_008583417.1:0-32313 GCF_000691845.1 Merops nubicus | reverse complement strand
CTACCCTCAAAAACACCAAGAGTTTTTTTTCAGTGACAAGGTCTGTACAGAGAACTAAAAAACTTCTCTAGGTTTCACTGCACTGGAAAAAATTTCACAAGAATCTGTTTTTCCAAAAGAGAAACTGAATGTTAATTTTCATCCAACTGCAGCACAGTTGCTTTAGCATTTCTGTTGCTGCAACCATTGTCTCAGAAAACCAGAAAAAGATAAACCAAGAAAGATGAAAGAATCAATCCCAGAAAGAGAGGGCTGTGCATGTGCAGATAGTGTGGAGAAAGAAGAATCAGCATGACCTTTATGGAAGGGCATAGAAGAGATGAGCATCAGTCCTTGGAATTAGTGAATCACCCTGGGCTCACTAGTGTCCATCATCGTGATATCTGAATACTTGGGCAGAGGTCAATGATCAAAGCAGGCACCTTCAAGGAGGAAAAAAAGACTGCAAAGTGCAGTAAGAATGCTAGAGTTTGCTGAGGACCAGATTTAAACCTCACTGAACACCTATGCTTTGCTACAGACAAAAGTGAAGGAACCCAGAAATTCTGTTTGAAACCTAACACTTGAAACATGCCTGAACCCAAAGGAAGGAAACACAAAATCCAGAATTACCCAAATAATTTAGCTCTGATCCATTGTAACTGTCTGAGAATAGCTACTGCAGGAGGATCCTCCTCCTCCTTTTCACGGGGAGCTCAGGATTTCCAGCAGGAAGGAAGATATGGCTCTCCCACGATTATCCCCACAGCCTTCTGTACCCCATTTTCAATGAGTCACCTGTCGCATCTCAAACACTCCAAGTTGCCAAGGCAAAGCATGCACCTCTCAGAACATCTTCCTTTTACTGCTAAATTTGGATTTGTGGTCTTCAAAACCGCAGCAATCCTCTGAGGGTTGAAATCTATGCTTATGGCAAGTGTGGAGGAAGAAAAATCAAAAAGGAAATCTTTTAGGTCACTGGACAGATTCGTAGCCAAGCGCTGGAGAACAAGGAAAGCCTTTTCCTGAGGAAAGGCTGAATTACTGAACTGAAAACTGCTTTTAATTGCAAGACAGATGTAAAAATGCTACTGAAAATTCAACTACTTAGAGAAAAGCATCTCAGACATGCCACACTAGCAGCAGATTGGCTCTGACATAGGCTGTCCCAGGACTGGAGTTATTACCATCCTTCAGCATCACAGAGAGCTCAGAAATGAACCCCACCAGTCTGGACAACCACGAAGCACACAAAACGTAACCTACTGTCCTGCACCAACACAAGTACCAGAAGATACAGGCAAAGGTTGCAAGTGCCCACATGCCAGGATTTGGAAAAAGCAACCACCAGCCTTTGTTAGCCTGGCTAGAAAGTACTTCATGGGAATCTACAATCATTATTATGCCCTTCTTCCACAAGGACAGGGAACTCAAGCACGCTTCATTGCTTTCTCCTTCAGCTACTGCTGACAGACGAGGCTGACCGTCCTGTCAGGCATCTCCTCCCAGCCTCGCTACGCATTCAGCGGCCAGCAAGATTAGTTATCTGCTGAAGGATGCCCAGAGTTCCTCTCACGAGCGTCGAGAACGCCGTCGAGAAAGCTGCAATTCTGTCCTTGTGGCCAGTCACGGCTTTGCACTGGGCTGTGCTTTAGGAAGGATCTTATGAAGAATTTAACAACTGCTGCAGCACACCCAAGACACAACTGTGAGTCTCAAGCCAGAAGTGCAGAATTGCGGAAGTGACCTTCAAGATCATCAAGTTCAACCATTAACCCAGCACTGCCAAGCCCACCACAAACCATGTCTCTCTGCACCACATCTCCCTGGCTTTGCAATCCATCCAGGGATGGGGACTCCACCACTGCCTTGGACAGCCTGGGACAGGCCTGGACAACCCTTCCAGGAAGGAAACCCAGGAGTCGAGGTGTAGCCTCACCAGTGTCCAGTCCAAGGGGAAAAGAAAAGAGCGCCCATCTCAGAAGACATGTAAGAGAGGCAGGTCAAAGGAAGCTGGTGGGCTAATGGAAAGATGCAGAGGCTGTAAAAGCAAGTGCTGGCACTCCCAGCTACTTCTAAGGCTCCATGTATATTGCTTAGTTGCTGCTTGGCAGTCAGTTTTTGCTCTTCTGAAAGAACATTTATCCCCTTTATTATGAGAGGGGAAAATTTTGTTGAGGTATCACAAAAGGATTTCAGACTAACATGTTACAATGCAGGTGGACAAGGAGAAGAGCAAGAGACAGAGAATGATGAAGGTGCATGTACTCCCCTACCCCACCCTCCAATCAGAACAGGGACTCTGTGGGCAAGAGCACAACTGCAGATCCCCCGTGGCTCACTGCAGGTCACAAGTCCACGCCTGCAGACCGGGACCACCCAGGCTCCAGCTCCAGTGACTTGTGAAAATAATCTCCCCAGGAGAAGGAAAACACACACGTATTAACTACTCAGAAAGAGATTTTCAAATGCACTTGATATCCAGCTGGTCTTGATTCATACTGACTTCAACAAAATAGTCTTGAACCAATGGTGAGTCCTCTGAAAAACCCCCTCTATAACCTGGCATGAGGTATGAAAATAAGTGGTGTGAAAGGGACTGTTAAAAAAAAAGAAATTAAAAATGAAAGGTTAAAATAAAATTTGGCTTCAGACCATAAACTAGGGGAAAACTAACAGCAAAGACAGTTAAATGACTGGAAAGGGAACGCAACAGGAGCTACTATGAAAAAAAAGCTGATAGCTTTTAAAAAGGGATTTGTATAGATAGCTGGAGAAATAAATTCCATGTGTGACAGAAGTGCAATTGAGAAATTAAATACATGGAAAATAAGGATGACTAAGTAGTAGTTAACATGCCCCTTCTCAGTTGTATACTATTATCACATCTATTTTTAATATCTCTTCAGCTGTCTGCAATTGTCATCCTTTTTTCAGAACTTGTTCCAGCGCTCTTTGATACTGAAGTAGCTGTTTTTTACTCTCCAATGCTTACAATTACATCTTTTTCTTACTCAACACTCCCCTTTTCTGACAATGTTGTTCCATTGTCTCTGTTTTTCATCTCTCCTTGTATGTTGACTCCCCAGTTTCTGAGCCTTCCAACTACCCTTGTTCAGCCTTTTTTCTGGAGCTCTTTTGGTTGAATCCTAGCATGTTTCTTTTCTTCTTTTCTAAAGATACAAGCATGTTTTATATCATATCTGGCTACCGTACACATTGTTACCTCTTCAGAAGGGCACTGAACAGCTAGAGCAGTGCTTGCGTTGGAAACAGTAAGCTAAACTACGGCAAAAAAAAAAAGAAGTTCTTCTTGGCTTTTGCTTTCTGGTTCTTAGAAAAGAACCCAAACATTTAAACTCTCCCCTTTTCCTTTTTATCCTCAAATAGCAAAATCTTTCCACAAGCAGCTGAATATTCAGACAATAACAGGCATCAGAAGCGTTCGCGATTCTAGATCTCAGGATGTGTCTAAGGAGAAGTAGCAAGATGAAATTTAACAATACTGAAAAAAATACACAAGTTCTAATGGAATGTATGAGCTGCTGAGTGAAAATGGCTTTTTATTTCTCTTTAACCTCACAGGTATGCCTGTTCCTTACCTTTACAGCTAACGATGCTTCGCATTAACTCGGGGACACTCCTCTTTATTAAAGAAACAGTTCCAAACATGTTTCAGACAGTTGAATTCACCATCGTGACACCTCAGATTATTCAGCTTCCTCATGAAAAGCTCAGTCCTTAATTTCTCTACTTCAGTACAATTTTCTTTACCTCCTGCACGCAAAGCTGGTGGTGCAGTTGAGCTGTACTTAACAATGCCCTTTGGAATACCCTTTTCAAAACTCAGACTTCCTTGGAGGACAGAGCACACTTACCTTCAGCCGTGCCCGAGATGCCATCAGCTTTGAAGTTGCTTGTGCTTTTCTTCCTGCGGTGTTTCTTCCTGTTGGCGTGAGGCGAAGGAGGTGGGTCAAGTTTGGGGCTTGTTGTACTGGATATGCTTGGGCTCGAACACACAGAATCTCCTAACCCCGTATCTGCAGTTTGGGGGGGAAAAAAAATGAGGAAAAGTAAAAATACTGCATAATTTAAATTAATGATTACCAGAACCCAAGATATAACTCCTTGCTGTCTGTTAGCAGCTACCTTCTTGAGCTTTTTGACTTCCAAAAGCTACAGGAAAGCCTCCTAAAAATATCTGTTACTTTTTCAAAAGAGGTACAGAAAGCAACTTGGTTAAAGTTCTAATTCAACTCCTATTAAATTAACAGGGCTCTGCATCAATTTTAGAAGCAGGCCAGCTGGAACAGACAAAAAGCCAATGGGAAATCAATTTATTACTTCCAAAGGCTCTATCTTACAAAGATCTTAAATGAACTCGTGTAATGCTAGAGCATTTTAAAACATAAAGGAGCAGAGACATCTCAACATCCTCTGAACGCCATCTGCTTTCTTTAATACTAAAGACAACACACACAGAAAAGGTGGTAAGGGCAACAACAGCAGGAAAACAAGGTGTCTAACTCCTGTGCGCCTGGTACAACTAACATCGTGCGATACAGGGCTGGAACCCCTCTGCTGGGAGGCCAGGCTGAGAAACTTGGGCTCGTTCAGCCTGACGAAGAGAAGGCTCTGGGGAGACCTAAACGGGGCCCTTCCAGGATCTGAAGGGGGCCTACAAGAAAGCTGGGATGTTTACAAGGGCTTGTAGTGAAAGGACAGAGGGGCAATGGCTTCAAACAGGAAGAGGGGAAATTTCCGTTAGAAATTAAGAAGAGGTTCTTCACTTTGAGGGTGGTGAGACACTGGCCCAAGTTGCCCAGGGCAGTTGTGGACGCTCCACCCTTGGATGTGTTCAAGACCAGGCTGGACGGGGCTTTGAGCAATCTGGTCTAGTGGGAGGTGTCCCTGCCCATGGCAGGGGGGTTGGACTAGATAATCTTGAAGGTCCCTTCCAATCCAAACCATTCTATGATTCTATGACTTATTACCTGCTCCCAGTGAAAAAAAATAATCCCATGTTCAGTGTATTTGGTACTATTAGCCATGGTAGTATGACATACATCAATTTTAAGAAATAATGAGAAAGTAGTTTTCTCCTTCCCAATTAGCTCACTCAACCAAATCAAAACGAAAGGCTGATGCCACCTTCCTCTTGGAAGCAGAGACCCACAGTCCCTTCCCTGCTCCATGCAACAGCTGGCAACAACAAACACTATTTTTGAGTAGTCCTCTTCAGTCAGGATTCATGTTACCACAATAATTAACCCAAGTTTAGGAAATGGAAACCTACTTGGAAGTTTCTTCCTCCATCTGTGTCCTTTCACACAGCAAATACTCAAGTAACTTTAATAATCTTTTTCCTCGAGGCTGATAATATGATTTTAAGTATAATCACCACCAGTTCTTTGGCTAGGAGTAGCGCTAAATGTATTTCTATTTTCTATCTTTCTTCTTTTACTTTTAATTACAGAACTTAATATACACCCCTGCAATTTTAAGGGCATGCTATTATGTACAGTGAAGCTGTTCCCATAATCTTGGTTAGATACCACATTGCACTTAAGTGCGATACCAGGATTGCACTTACGATGAAGTAATATGGCAGAAAACTATCAAGTCAGAGACTACCTAAAAACCAACCTTTTGAGTACTTAAATACCCATACAACTGCCTATTTGACAAAGAAACACTTATTATGGGGTGTTGTTTCCCCCCCACCGTATGAGTTTACTTACTAATGACCCACTAAGCACAGTTGTGTTGCAGGTTATTAGTGGAGGATAAATTATGTAGTTAATTGCCTGGCAATAGAAGCTAAATCAAACATAAGCTTTATAGGAAATATTTTTGCTCTTTTCTCTACATACCCTATTTTGAAAGCAATCATCAAGTATTTGACCACATAAGGGAATCACAGGGATGTATTTACTGTCTATCTGTATAAGAGATTTTAGGTGTTTGACACAGAAATGCTCAAAGCTGCTACACTGCAAGGGTCTGTAGTCTCTGTAGGTGAAGAGGAAAGTAAAACATGATGAGGATCCGTGCCAGGGCTCAGCATGCTTTTGGCACAGGGGACAAGGATATCTTTTGCTCCTTGACACTGGAAGAGGAGAAGATGCCAAAGAGGATGCCAGCACTACAGAGGCATGGCCAAGGACACAAGCTGGTTACTGCTAGTCCTAAATATTTACCTCCTGTTTGAGACTTAAGACTGTTTCCTACCTTGAGTACTTAATAATTAGGATAAAAAACCCACATAAAATCCCTCCTTTGAAGCAGTGACATGAAAATTACGGTCCTGAGACAGGCCAGCTGCAGAGGCAGGCACTGCAAGGATGGGGCCTAGCTGTGGCAGCATGTTCTGCCACGGGACACTAAAAATGCTTCTTGTCCATTTTCGTTTGGTAAAATCCAGAAAACCCATAAATACCATGAAAACATCCTAGAAAGCACACCAGCCAGGAAGGCTTGCTCACACCTAAGGCAATTTCTCAAACCGCTTCACTTTTCCCCCTCAGAAAACAGGAGGCAGGCGGCACGCGGACAGGCCTTGCTCTCACCTTTCACTTTAAAAACAATTATCCCATTTTACTCAAGGGGAGAAAAAAACCCCCAAAACACAGAAACGAGGGAAAATCAGCTCTATCACCCTCTCCCGTGACTTTTGAAAATCTGCCTCCAAACGCCTGTGGCGCTGAGACGCTGACTCCCGCCATCACCCGCCACGTCCTGGCCCCCGTGGGACGGCGAAGGAGCCGTGTCCTGACACAAGAGCACTCGAGATACTTGTCAGCAGGATCCCTGCTAGAGCATATTAAGGCAGACCTGCACGCTCACCGCAGCTTAGTCTAATTTCTAGGCTATAAATTGCACCAACAAAACCTGAAAAACGAGGACACTTAGACACATACAGGCCGACCGTGCGCATCGGAGAGCTGAAGAATTAACCTCCTGTGGTAAATCCTCGTGATCCGCAGCCCTCTCCAGGCAATAACCCGCCGTCCTTGGGTCAAACGGCTCTGAAGCCAGGAGCCCGAAGCCCTCCCTCCCCCTCGACCAGAAAAGAAACGCAAGCCGCTCGTAAACGGGCGCTGAGCGATGTTGTTGGTGTATTAATGCCCCGTGCCCCTGGTTTCGGAGACCACCCTTTGAAGATGGAAGTTATTTAACATTCGCCAGGTTTAAAATATGAGCAATCAAAAGGCGCTGGGCTTACACGCTGTGCTTTCCTATTTCCCACTACTTCTCTTGCCTGACAAGGTATTCTTCAAATTGAAAAGAGGGCTCCTGAAAGCCCGGCTTCGGAAAACTGTAAATGAGTTCAGGCTTCAGCCCGCTGAATGCAATTTCATACTCCTGACTGAATACAAATAATGCATTTTATTTTGTATCAATTACCATGGCTGAGAACAGACGACCACTGCCGGCACTATTAAATATAATAAAAAAAAAAGAGGCAAGGAAAAAAGGCACGCCAAATTAAAAAAGCAAGCGGCTCATTACTCCACACCTAAAGCAGCTCTGACGGAGGCACTGGAACTCATAAGACGCGTTTCACTGGGTTGGGATGGGCTGTTTTGCAGCCATCCCGCGCGTTCAATGTCAGCCATTAGTTCTTCCCAATCGGGCATCAATGTTCAACGCACACCCAAAAAAATATATAATACTAGTAATAATAATAACAATCTGCAGCCTCTCCGAGCTTCAATACTTGAAGTATGAGTCAAAGAAGCACTTTCACTTTTCACTCGGGAAGCTGACAAGCATGACTAGAGGGGGAATAAAATAACATTCAGTTCGCATAAATATCAAGCGGGCTGCTTGAGACTGATGGTCCAGGAATGTATTCTTAGCCATCATTCTGGCAGACAGGCCCAAGGACACTCATAACTTATTTTACAATCATTTAGTTTCAGCTCAAGTGGAAAACGTGACAACTTATCTCTGCTGACAAGATGCCATATCGAACCTTACAATTAACTCTCCCACGATTATCTGCCCAGCCCATCATTAGCTCTGCAGTTTTTGATGGACTGTACGGGCAGCTTTCCTTGATGATGGTCATCATTTGCCGGGTGTATATCTATATTAGACAACATTAAGGACAAAACTCTCCCCTTGCCACGTAGCTGGGGTTATTGTGACCAGCAGATCCTCAGTTCTGCAACTGCTGGGCCACGTTTCAAAGTGATCTGTGATTCTACGTGTGGCAACACGCTGCTGAAAAATGTCTTCTCCTCCAAAATGGAGCATCACCGTGCTCAGCCTATGCCTGCTGCTGCCTGCAACCTACAGAAGCGAGCTAGAGACGCCCATGCCCTCTCCCAGCACGCAGCCAGCCCTCCTCCCTGCCCTCCCTCCCCAAGGCAGCTATGAGCTCCTCTCGGCTCCAAGTGGGAGCTGACACAAAGCCGTGTCCTTGCCGTTTACCTCGGCACGCCCACGGCGCAATAAGGACACCGGGAATGTCACCGTGTGTCCCAGGCAGCTTTCTGTACTGACCAGAAAACTCATTTCTCGTTTAAAAGTGAGCTTCTAGCTTTGCAGGGTCATGAAATAATTACCAAGGAGAGCTTCTTCACAAACAAGTATGGCAAAGTACAGGTGCTCATTCCAGAAAAAGTAGTAAAATAGACAATTTTGGGTACATCTGGGGTAACTTTATATCTATGCAAGATATTTGGGGCCACTTTAAAATATGCAGTAGCTCACCCCATGCCCTGGGAGCAACAACTGACATTTGGTAGCCAAACGCCTTCAATTGTCAAGAGACGGGATATTAATAAACCAACAACTCTGTATTGTTGAAGTGACCATTTTTTCTCTACAGGTGCATGACAGATGGGGTAAGAAAGATTTGGCTTGTTCAAGCCCAACACTCATTTACTAGAAATTGAAAAAAACCCCACCACCACAACTGCAGCTTTTATTCCAGAAGGCAAGTCCCATGCCTGCCTTTCCCCTGGATGCATTTTGTAATTACAGTCATAAGAGAAATTCCTTTCAATTATGACAAATTCTGGTAGAAGAAATGAGAGTTAGAAGGGAAGAAGTATGTTGTCTACAACTACAACCCAGAATTATGAGACGGAACATTAAATGAAAAAAGAAACCAACCAATGCTCCTCAGAAGAGTCCCAAGGGCTGTGCTGTTGTATTGCACTTTATCTGTCATTTGAAACAAATTTACCTCCTCTCGTAGCGTTATACCATGCTTGTAAAAGGTAACATCCCTGCACAAGTCCCACTTCTTGTCTCTTTATAGTGTTATTATTGGGAAGTTTCATGTGCTTCACAAAGGATTCTCAAAGACAACTCCCTCTGTGCCTCTAAGGACATCATGAGAGCCCTCCTGGATTTGAAAAGGGTAAGAAATCTCGTTCAAACCGAGCCTGTGCTTCTGCGGTGACCCCAGCACAGTACAGCCACCCACCTGCATCCCAAACTCCCAAACATCAGCTCAGACTGCATCCAAATTTGGGACTGAAACCGTTTCTCCTTCACTGCTTGCGGTGCCCACATGGCAGAGCTGCAGCAGATGCCAGCACAGGAACCAAGGAGGTGAAGAAAGCGAGGGGCAATAAGCAGGTATGGGTGCCCCAGGCCAGGGCAAAAGGGGGTGCAAAAAGCACGAGGAAAAGAGGTAACAGGAGGTACGGGAATAGCACAGCACAAAGGCTGAGATACAGAAATCTGAGAGCGGAGCTTCATCTTTGGCCCACGGCTCCTATTCTCTCCCCTGCCCACACAACCCTCTCCCCCGTGTAACCATCTGCAGAGGAAACAAGGATATTATGACCTCTTCTATCTTCGTGTCTTTTGATTTATTTCATATTTTTGTCAAATCACCTATTTACAAAAACTTGAAACAAACTCAACAGGTGATGCTATTCTCCACAGACCAAAGTCGAGCTTGATCTGGTTTACATTTTTCTTGCATCTTCTTGTTAAAATTTTCCAACAGGCTTTCAAAGTGAAATTAGACTTTTTTGTGAAGCCCAGCTCCCCAATGCAGCCTTATTCTGAAGTGGCTGGAGATTGATTAATTTGGGTTTTTGATTTGCCAAAGTGACAAGAAGTCAGATGTTACAAAAGCGGGACCGGTGAATGGGATCAATTAAAGAGCAGAAGCAGCAACACAATTAATAGCACCAGGTTGAAGAGGAAAAAGAAAGCGCTGATGACGAAACCAACAGCAACAGCTCTGACTGCAGCAGGAATCTTTGCTGCAACCCAAGGAAGGCTGAATCCAAAGAGGCTGTTTCAGAACTTTTACTATGCCATTAGTGTTGAAATGAAATAAGGCAAAGATGTCGGTAGCTGGTGGACTGAATAATAAAAAAAAAAAAATAGCTGGACACTTTCATCTTCTACACATGTGTTTTAAATAGAGACGAAAAAAGCAATCCTTTTATTTAAACAGGGGAAGCAATAGACTAAAACCATCTGTAGTTGTATTTCAGACCCATTTCCCCGAGCTGAGATTTTTCTGGCTGTGAAATCCAATGCTCTACAGCTTCCCTTTGCAGCTATTACCATAAATGTTCTATCAAGTTCTTTATATTCCTCCTCTGCCTCAAACCAAAGTTAAAGGGATGCTGCAATGGCACAATGACTGCAGAAGGCTGGAGTCAAGCACGGATGTACAGGACTGACATTAAAATCCTGTCAAAACTGCAGCTTGGCAGAAGCCTGCCGATGATAATAAACACTCGTGGGGGGGGGAGGGGGAGAAGGGGTGGCACGAGATTACAGCCTACAGAAAAAAAACCCCAATATTTTTAAAGTACACAGAGCTCATACCTTTGGTAGGAATTAGGTGGGTCTGGTCATTGTTTAACTGAATTCAGCTCGGACACTCGAGCTATCATGGGCTTAAATTAACCTGCTGCACTAAAGGAAATTAAAAGGAAGCTATGAGCAGAACTGGGGGATGGAGATGAAAAGCCTCAGGAGTATTCTCTTTCCTCAGCGTCTACCATTTTTCCAGCCTTGTGCCTAGAGCTTGTAAATCACAAAGCTATCCTGTCACGTACAGAAAGCCCCACTGAATGCCCAAGTTACTGCCTCCTTAAATAAGAAAAACAGAGCTTCCATTTTAGCAAAGGAAGGGATCTCCTTGCTCTTGGAGGCTCTGGCTTTTGATACGTGGTATCATGCCTCAAGCCAAGCAGACCTGAAGGCACGTTTGGCATGACAGGATCGTTTCCAGGCGGCAGCCTGAGAAGGCACTTTGTGACAAGAGATGGACATCATGCACAGGCTTGGAGAGACAGCCAGGCTCGTGGCAGTATGGCACAGCTATTGGAAGGACTGGCTTCAGCAGTTTCTGAGACCCTTGCAACCACCTCCCTTATCTAAAGGAAAGACAGCCATCTAGCTTGTCTCCTACTAACAAGCAGCGTAAAGGAAGCATAAAAGTAAAAATCGCAGAATCCCAGAATGGCTGGAGTTGGAAGGGACCTCTGGAGATCGTCTCATCCAAGCCCTGTGCTTCAGCAGGGTCACCCACAACACGTTGCCCAGTATCATGTCCAGGCAGCAGAGGAGACTCCACAGGCTCTCTGGGCAGCTGCTCCAGGCTCTGCACCCTCACCCCAAACAAGTTTCTCCTCCTGCTCAGGTGGCACCTCCTGGGTTCCAGTTGGTGCCCGTTGCCCCTTGTCCTGTTTCTGTGCACCACTGACAAGAGTCCGGCCCCATTCTCCTGACTCCCATGGGCCCTTTAGCTTCTGATCAGCATTGATCAGATCCCCCCTCTCCTCTTCTCCAGCCCAACAGCCCCAGGGCTCTCAGCCTTCCCTTGTCAGAGAGAACCGCAATATAAAAATTGTCAAATGCAATACAGTGTTTTAAAAACCCCACAGAAGTACATTTCTCACTATGCTTTTCCTCCTAAGGAGCAACATATTACAGCGCTAGCAAAACACCATCCCGCTCCCTAGGAATCAAAGTATTGCCAGCAAGAAAAGAAGCAACTGTTCCCTGTTAAACCCTTTTCAAAGCCAGCTTATGAAGTAAGCTCCTTGTATCACAGAAGGAATTTACCATCTGATACATGGAGGGGAAACATCTATTCCTAAACAACCCTCCTGAGTTGCCAACACGATGACAAGCAAAGTAAAGACTAACTCTATTTCAGAGGACCTGCAAGCCTCAGAACATGAGCCGGGAATGAGATGTTAATCTGTCCTCTGCACATCTTGCCCAGAGCAGGTTTAGGTCAGGGGCAGATATGAACTACTCCCTGAGTGAACACAGTTTGCTAATTTATCTTATCCCCCACTACACAGACGCATCTTTGTGTTTGCCTGCTTTGTACCGTGTGCTGGATATGCCCTGTGGAAAGATGGAGCACGACAAGTTGCTGGAATACATAAGGACAACAAACTAGAAAGAGATGCAAGTCTCGCGTGTTGCAGGATGCCACCACGTCCCAAGGCAAACTAACTTCGTGGCTCCCGCTGAACACATCTACAGTCTGGATGTATAAGGGATGTCTCTAATTCTTCTGGCATAACGTTTTCACTGGGCAGCATCAGATCTGTTGAGATGATGTGATTCTTACGTGGTGTCACCCTGAATTGCTACGAACGGGGAGTACGATGCTACGGGCACTGCTTCTCCTGGCCGTCAACTTCATACGAGAGGAGGAAGTGAGGAATATGACAGCAGGCAGCTAGTTGCAGGGATTCATTCCAGGTAACTAGTTCTTAGCCATCCCATAAGGGAGAAAGAAGATAGATGGTCCTTTTGAAGACAAACGGTATGGCTGTGGAATGGCTTCAGGGCAGTATCCCCTGGTTCAATTCCAAGGCACGTGGTGGTTACGCTGTCTGCCACTTTCGAAGCCAGGCAGATAATCAGACACCTCAGGAGCAGCTACCAACTGGGACGTGATGGGCATAGCAAACCCACTGAGACCATGGCAATAAATGGGGATTTTCACAAAAATAAACACTTGGAGTGCCACTAAAAGAATACGCCTTAGATAAGCAAGGCACATCACAACCAAGTACATACAGCGTTGTGTGACAAATGCTGTTTTACAGCCTTGGTCAAAGTGATGCGCATAATAAATTCACCTCAATTACACAGAGAGGGTCAGAGCTCCGCCCTGATCTAATGATCAACATCATCTTCCAATTGCAAGAAACCCTCATTTAACAATATTTGTCTCTGAAATAGAGCCTTGAGGTCTCAAGGCACTTGGAAAATAACGAACACATGCCTTACTGAACCATTTCCTACTGAAATATTTACCTTGTACTTCAAGCTAAGCAAAATAAGATGGAAAAGAAGAGCTGACTCTCTTCAAAGAAATGCTCAGAGCCAGAAAGACGTCTCTTGTCTCTACTCTCATACTTTAACCTTCAGTCTGTGTAACCTGTGGATACCTCCAAGCATCAAACCCGCACTCTGGTAATTGAGAAGAGGTTAGGAAACTTGCCACTCTCAGTCCGCAGGACTTCAGTGAGAAGCCCTAATGTCGGTGTCTTGGAAAAAATCAAGAGCCTTCACCAGTCAAGGCTGAATCGCTGCTCTACACCAAATGGGTAGTTAACTACACCCAACCAGGCAGGAAAAAGCTAAGGCTTTCCTGGTACTGCACACCACGAGCACCAGCCTCAGGAAGGAACAGAAACGATGGAAGCAACAGCAAGGATAATCCCCATCAAAGGCAAAATCCCCCATTTTCCTATTGCAGAAACCCAAAGCTAAAAAGCAACGCCCTTAACATAAAGCTATGTGTCTTTGCTGCCTTTTATAGGTGTCAGATGAGATAAAGAAATAAAAAGTTTATCAGTCAACAATTAGTTGAAATTTAAGCAAACACTCTTACCAGCTCTTACCAGCTCTTCTCAGGGTTTAGACAACCCAAAGCCAGGGCCCGTTTGGTCTCAGCAGAACCCAAGCATCAGAAGAGCCACTCGCCTAGAGCGACCTGTAAACCAGATACCCCTCATCAAGCTGGACCGTGGGTGCACACGCCACTGGCTGAATCAAGGGGTGATATCAACTGTGACAAACAGAAGGCCAGAGACTTGAAAGGAGATGCTCCTCCAGCTGCAGGAGGACAATCAGCAGGCTGTGAGGCAGCTGGCATCGGATTTAACACAGAGCCTTCTTTCACTCCTGAACTGTATACGCTGCGAAGAAGCTTTGAAGGGTTGGATTCCATGGGTAAGGTATATACACAACATCCCTGGACCCCATGCTCTGTGATCTGGGCTGGAAAGAACCCCAGCCTGTAAACAGACATGCTTGATGAGACAACCGTTCTCACATTAATTGGAACAGAAACTTCATTAAGACAGACAAGAAATAAAAGCACTGTGTTTCTTGCACACACTTTGTCCAAACCCCGGCAAACCAAAGCAGTGTGCTCTGGGCATGCACGGAACAGGAAATGTCAGTATCACAAGCATCTATCTGAACTTCCAAAGTATGGACATAAAAAGAAGAAATTCTGAAATCAGGAGTTACTCCGATGGTAGAGACACAATTTTTTTACTCTCTCAACTTTGTGTTTGAAACTTTACTAAACCCTATCTAAATTTAGAATTTATATTATTATAATATAAATTTAGATGATTAAAATTTAGATAAAAAGATTAAGTGTAAAAAGTGTAATGATCTGGGAATTTTGCTCATTCTCCTCCTTAAATCTGAAATATGGAATGCACTGGTCTTAGTAAATTTTTAAGCCACATTACTTGAACCAGAAGAGTTTCTAAAGTGTCACAGCTTGCTTTTGCAATATTATGCTTTTGCTGCATGTTTACTTGAGAACATGGCTCTTCATGTATATTACTCTCTGTAAACAGGATTTTATTTTTCAAAGTCCAGAAACTCTTGCAGGATATTGTGTGAATCCAGCTCGTGTAGTTACTTCCTTGCAATTACAACTTACCCCCCCCGGAGGCATGCAGGCATCCCCACACCAAACACAGCTCCTCGGCTTGTCACAGCCAGCGATCGGAGAGCCACCCTGCTGCTGCTGCTGCAGCACACAGGTGACGTGCTGGTCTCTCAGTCCCTGTTTCAGCAGCCTGAGACCACAGGTCACATCTATTTCTGAGATACCAGGGAAAACAACTGCAGCTGATGCTCTATCTCAAACTATCTGGTGACTGATCTGCTCCGAAACACCTCAGCAAAGCTCAATCCAAACCACAAACATTTCAGATTAAAGCCAATTTAAACTACAAACAGAGAAAAAGAAAACCTTCGAAAGGCTAAACTACCTTTTTATACAGATGAGATGACAGGACGGCCTCCCTGACGAGAAGCCCACTGTGTACAGGGTGCAGTCACCTCTGATATTAACCCTTCCATCCTGACGGATACAAAGATAGACCAGAACACATCCTACAGACTTCTAAGTGCTGGGTCTGTCAAAAGTCAAGCATCTGAGCTATGGAGAACCAGCTTGCAGCTGAAATTAAACAAGCAGACAGCTGTGGAGAGATATTCTTATTTTTTTTTCTTTTTAAACCACAGCCTGAAGTTAAAGTGCCCCTTGTTCCTGATGCTATCAGTGCTGGGCATCCACTCGAGAAGCACAGACATTCAGTGGTGGTTCAACAGCATGAGCACTGTACAGCAACACTCCAACCCCACGCCTGAAAAGTGGGGCATGGGGAACATCTCCAGACAGCAGCTTGAAGACCTGATAAAGAGAACAGTCACTATTCTCACCACCCTGTCAGGCCGAAGTTTATGCTCCATAATAACAATAAAGTGTTTTGGTTTGAGGGCTTTTTCCTTTTCTTGTGAGGGGGGACAAATGGAGAAGGTATGAAAATGAAACCCACCTACAGGCAGGAAAAGCACTTGATTCTTGAACACTGGTAGACAATCAAATCAGATTAATCAGCACCAGTAACCAGAAAAAAGAATAAACCTTTTCCCCCTATTATAAGAAACATGTCACACATTTTACTATTTCAGTTTAATTTTTAAGCAAAACAAAAAGCAAAATACGCATTTAAACACCCGTGAGTAAACACTGGGAAAAACCAAAGCTTTATAGTTCCACTCAAAAAGTTAATTTAGTCACATAAACAATTTGCTGACAGACATTTGGCACTTCAGGCTGTGAAGAAGATTAAGATGAGCATGAGGTTGCCGATGTCAAATTATCTGAAGATGAAAACTCACATTTCTTGTTATTTTGGAACCAAGCGCAGGATTTAATTGCTGCTTGCAATAAATTTTATATTTTAATCAGAGGGAGGGGGAGAGCAGAAAGCAGAGAATCTTAAACAAGAAAAGCAGATGGGTTTCTGGATAAATATAAGAACCCATATAACATAGCTCAGGATTTAAACAGCAGCACCTGGTAGCTACAGAAGGACTCAGGTGAAACTCAGTGAAGTTGTGCAGAAATAGCCAAGTACTGAAAGTCCTCCCTAAAGCAACTTCAGGACACAGCTCGGTTTAAGCCCCAGTGGTTGACTGGTGCCACCTCCCCACTCCACCACGGACGCCGAAGCTGAAGAACCGCTTCCCCATCTCTCAGTCCCTTAACTTGCCAGGAAGCAACCTGTCCTGGTGAATCTGGTAGGAACCCTGCCAAGAAAGGCAATCTGAAAGTTTCCCATTCAATTCAGACTCATAGCCTGCAAAACAGAACAGGTAAGCAGCACTGGGTCCTACTAAAATACTAGTGATAGGAAATGAGGAAGCAGCCTCCAGTAGTGCCATGGGAGGTTTAGCTTGGACATTAGGAAGAACTTCCCCAAAAGGGCTGTCCAGGGCAGTGGTGGAGTCCTGTTCTGCCAATAACTAGGCCTAACAAAAATGATACAACCAGCAGAAAGACAAACCAACAAGTAGAATGTATTGAGAACAAGAAAGTTATGCCGTGAATGACAGCCAGGGGTACAAACAAGTCCACCAGTTCACTTACAATCAGCATCACCCCCAACGATCCCAGGAAAGACACAATCCGACCCACAACAGGTGGTATAAACAGGGAGCCAAGGCTTCCCAGGGATGGCAAGGGAAACAGCCAGACCAGAAGGCCAAACAAATAAGAGAAAGGCACCCACACGGCATCTCTCACCCATCTAGCCCGCGTTCACAAAGGTCTGAACTGACCGGGGCCCAGCTCCAGGGAGAGTCAGGAGATCTTCCCTGAACCAGGAGGCTCTGTGGAGTGTGCTCCACAGACAGACACTCCTGACTCCCTGCAAGTGGAAGGAATCCCCCAGGCAGACACCTGACCTTTGTTACCTCAACGCAGGACACCTGGGGCTCATTTCCCTTCTGGCTCTCCCTGCAGGGCCGGCCGCACCCTGGGGGGAAGCTCTAAGGCAAACTCACCCCCTCTGTATGAAGGGCTGTGGGAATCACCCATATGCCAACCTTAATTCAGGGCTCAAACCCCAGCACTTCAAGTCCCCACCCCTGGAGGGGTTTCCAAGCCGTGGAGATGTGGCACCAAGGGACATGGGGCAGTGGGGACCTGGCAGTGCTGGGCAACAGTTGGACTTGAACTTAAAGGGCATTTCCAACCTAAACGATCCTGTGACTACTGCTTCTGGATGCCAACACATTCCTAACACACCACAGGCAGAAAACAATTACAGTTTTCAGAGAACTTGTCCTTATGCTGACACCATTTTGGAGAAGAAAGCTCCATGAAAAGACAAACGGGACATCTGCCCGCATCTCAGAAACATCATGTTTCCTCTCTCCATCTGCCTTCAGGCTCAGATGGGGCACAGGCAACATAACACCTTCCTGACTAAGGCTCAAGCTGTCAGACAATGAGCAGGTTTCATTGCTGACCTCCTCCTTCTAGCTGATCACCAAAATGATGCAGCTTCCTCCTCATTTAAAAAGTTCTAGAAACCAGTATGAAACACCACCACTCCTAGGCCTTATTTAAACACCAGACAGCCCTTGGTATCCTCCTCTTCATCATGCTGCAATGGAAAAAATGAAGGACATAACCATGGGAACAGAACAGCAGAACCTCTAGCTGCAGATGTCATTTCCAAGAGAATGTTGAGATCTCTACCTCACACACTTTATGGTGAGGATCCAGAAGGAGATACAGAATGCCCAGAGACAACGAAATCTGCAGAAGTGGAAACTGCTGAAATTATAGTCTCAGTGTGGTGGTGCTGGCAGATTGCTTGGGCAAGCCAGAAAATTTCAGTAGTTGTGAAAATACGGCAAGGATACTCCTGTCCCCTCTCTCAAGAAAAGAGGAGGAGCTACTCAATTTGCTTTGCAACCCAGGATCAAGTTTGAGAACTATTCATTATTATAAAGAAGTTTATTCTCCCCCTACCGCCCCCCACATCAGCAATCACTCTTGACCCACATGCCTTACATTATTTTTGGGAACCACAGGCTGCAAAATGTCATCTCTCCCTGTATAAATTAAAATCAGTCTAAAGTTTAAAGTCCTGTAGTATCGTTCTTAGCATGCATTATGAGCCCCAGGAAAGGTGCTGTGGCTGTTCTGAGACAGTAGCAGTGTCCTATTCCCCTGCTCGACTGAGTGCAGGCGCAGACACGACACCGGTGGGAGTCCAGCTACCCCTGACACTGCTGCACAGACTTTTTTAATATTTCTGCTTGACTAGGCTACTTCACCTAAGAGCTTGTCAGGGACATCAACTAAACTTTAATGCTGGAAGTTTTTGAGCATGCAACCTCATGCTGAAAGGGGATTGTCTTCCAGAAGCTGCTAAGAAGGAGCACTTTATAACCCCAGCTTCCTCAAGGTACATGAGGCTGTTTAGAGGGCACAGGCAACAATAGGCTGTTGTTAGAGTTTAAACTGTTGAACTGACAAAGTTTCCTGCTGGAGGAACCTGCCAGAAGCTGTTTGTGTGCTGATCACAGAAGGGTATGAGAAGTGCATGAACATCCCCTTTACTTTCCTGTTCTTAAAGGCAATGTAAAATACTTGCATATATACCATCTTACACCCTGTAAATTTTACAATGACAAATATTAGAACTGAAGGAAATCCCAGAGTAGCTCTACAGCAGCTGGAAAAAAGGAGAAAATGACTTGTTTGCTTTTCACCAGTGGTTTCCTCCTTTACAGAGGAAAAAGCTCTTCCAGCTTAAACCATCAATATACACTTTACATAGACAATTCTGAAACTGTGTAAATCTATTTGAAATTATAGAATTTATCCTAGTTAAGAACTCGCCTGTTGAATTTCAACAATGCTAAATGATGGTTTCTGGTTCAGTTTTGCAATGCAAGTGTTATGGCTGTGAGAAGCAAGTCAAACCATTTTCTTTTTCCATTTCAACCTATAGCAGAAGACTTGGTCATTTAATCATGGCAAGTGCTTACGATCAGAAAAGCAAGGCAAGTTGTAAGGGGTGCATTAATATAAGCACTCCAACGACCTCTCATACCCCATGGCACAGTGAGAACTCCATTTTACATTAATAAACCCTAACACCAAACTGTTAGAAACTCAAAAGACACCAGGTATTACAACTTACATAAATTACAGCCGAGATCAAATGGCCCGTACAAGCAATTGTACAGTGATAAAGCCTAAGTGGATGATATTTAAACAGATACTTGATTTACTGCAGAATTTTATGTCATGCTAGAATTCAAATGACAATTTACAAGTCCAGAGGAAAGAACTCCCTGTCCCATGCAAACTGCTGTTTGCGGCACCGTCTGAGAAGAGCTTCACATTGCTGCCTTAGGGAAGAAATTCCTTCCCCTGATAGTCCCGGGGGACAGTCGTAGAAGCCAAACTATAAAACCTGACATTTAAACAGGAAAGAACAAGTGACTTCTTCATCCCCAGGTAGGAAATAACATCCTCAGGTGTTCTGTGAGTATGGTCTCATGAACCTGATTTCTGCTATACAGTTGGCTGTGGTTTCCTACACCCAAAAAAAGCCCTGATGCTAAGCGTGAGGATCTGTCTCTCAAGTTCTTTTGAGATGTGCAAATTGTGAAGCCTGTAGAACATACGACACCACCTCTTATTAGTGGCAGCAACACCACTAGTCAATACTAATCTGTTTTCCATTGGAAAAATCTGCATTTTGTACTCAAGTATGAGATGCCCCACAACACTGCTCCTGGCCAGCTTTTCCTCGATTCCTCCGAACAGTCCTAGCTAAGAAAAGTTGCAAAGAAAGAAAAACGTAGGAAATTAATTAAAAGCCAAATCTGCAGAGGTGGAATTGTGCAGATGCACATTCTTGGACCAAACTTCAACACCTAAACAGGTTATGAATGGCTCCCCTGAGACCAGGCAACCCTCTTATTCCCCAGCAGTGAGCAACTATAGATAATTCTGGGTGAAAAAAAAAGACAGACCCATAGAAGACAAGATTTATCAAGGAAAAAAAAAAAAATCACAGGCTGCCAATGTGATCCAGGAAAACCTCTCGGCCAGCAGTTGCAGCAGCAGTAATTGTTCTAAATCTATCAATAAAGCTAAGCTGCTCCTTCATTGACTGCAAACACCAATTTCTTTCACGGAGGATTATAAGTTGATGTTCATGGTCTCTCTGCCGCCATTTAGGGTGATAAACAGTTTAAACTACATCAGGATCTGACGGGTAGATCAATTCTGGGTCCATAAAGAATCTACACAAGAGGTTCCCAGACAGGGATTTACTACCCCCAGTTTTTATTCTCTCTTGCTGCTAAAATTACTTCTGTCAAGTACTCACAAGAGTAGGAAAAAAATGTAAGAAGGATGAATTTTGCATGTGCTGCTGGCACAGTGCAGTTGGGTCCTGGCACTCCCGGGGCAGGCGGCACCCCCCGAGCAGCGCCCGCGCCCTGGCAGCCAGGCAGCAACCTGAAACTCCAAACTCAGCTGCCTGGATTTCCTCCGGGGGCAGTCGCAGGCTTCATGTTACCAGTGCAAATTATATTAGACATCTAATTTTAAACCTCAGGTACTTAAATGTAAAACCTTACAACAGTAATAGTCATAAAGCAGTGGGGCATTCCATTTCAGAGAATGGATTTTTCTATTTTTCCCCTTTAATTTAACCAGCACCTCCTGTTTTGTGGCTCTGCCCACTACAAAGTAATTTATCTAATTAGGAGATATTCACAGCTGCTTGAAAGGCAGAAGCCCCAGGAAACCAAAGGTCTGGTTTGGAAGACTTTGAAAAGTTCTTCGGAGCCACACGAAGTATTAATTTAATGTGTGGGAAAAAAAGGTGCAGAGAAAAATTGAATCCCAATATGTTATTTTGTCTACAATAAAACCATGTGACAACAAGCAGGCATATTCTCTGGTACATTGGCATTTGAATTCCAAAAGATGCTTAGCTCCTCGCCGTACCTGCTGCTTTCACAGTATTGGCTTTTTATGACTAAAATTCAAAAATCTTTTAATGGAGAAAAAAACCCCTGAAATTAAAAAGGGTTTTTCATGCGTCAACTGGCCAACATAAAGGACACATCCACGAGCTTACCAAAAGATGATACAATGACAGCAACGAATTATCCTTGCGGTTTTGTGGTGGTTTTATCACAATGCTTCTGTTTCTGCTCACCCTTAGTCGCAAAAAATTCACTGTCAGCCCAATTTTCCCCACGTATTTCTAAAACCCCCAACTTTTGTTGTTGTTGTTTAAATTAGAACCTCTGCAAGAAATTATTCAAAGTCAGGCTTATTCAGAAGCATCCACCAGTCATCTGCATTTTCTGATTAAACATTTCACAGATAATTCTAGCTGTCATCTCTTTTGATCCAGAAGTAATCGCATATGAACATCAAGTCAGGAGGAGGTACTGCACGTACTCGGGGCGCAGCGCTCGTGTCAGAGAGCAGGTTCCCTTCACCAGGAGTGTAAAACCAGCCAAAGCACAGCATCAGGAGCAACAGACGTGTCCAGTAAACGCCTCAAAAACAGCAACAGCATCGGGAAGGAAATGGGAAGGGAAAAGGTAGGAATTCACCTTGTATTTCTACCTTTCCAACATATTAATTACACTCCATTTTTAGGAACTCATTGAATTCTGCGTTTTGAAGATTCTCCCCTACTGCAGCCTCAGCTGTCCCAGCTGGCACCAAAGAGCATCTGCTCCCTTGTCTGCAGGCACGTCGAGGTGTGAAGGACCAGAGACTACATCTTGTCCTGCCTCCCAGTGCAAAAGTACCATATTCTCGAAATCTTCCTTGCAAAGCTACAGTATAAAAGAAAGGCACAAGAAGCTGAAGCTTTGGTATCACCTTTTTTAAAAGGGAAGGAGAATTGGGGTGGACTAAAATGACAAAGCAGCTCAGGGAAAAGAGAGAAACATGCAGCCTTAGCTGTGAAACTGGTCCAGTCTAAACGGAATCTGTGTAGGGCAATGCTGGTTGCCCAAAAGGACAAACCCCAACCAAAGGAAGGAGGGAGCTGGGTGCACACAGAAGATGACAGCACTGAAGCATTTTATCATGCTGCTTAGCAGGATCTCTGCCTGTCACTGAGGCTGAAATAAACGGTTCTGCCTTTAGAGAATTCTTGGTCACAGTCTGTACTGTTTTGACACAAACACCATGCTCCTGAGGATGCTGCCCCATAAGTTTGGAGCTCCAGAAACGTATGTGCTCTAGCAGCCCCGAATCTGAGAGCTAACGCCACTCAGAGCCAAGGTGCTCATGATTTTAAACCCTCTGTTCTCATAAAGTGGCACTGAAAAGCTGTCTAAAGCTGCTGAAAAACCCAGGGATGGTATCAGGGCTATAGTCAGATACTAACCGTACACGTACGCACCTATATGCACATATACATATGTGTGGGATGTGTGAGATGTGTGAAATAGTTCTTATATCCTATAATTCTCACTCTTTTAGGGTTATGCACCAGATCAGCTTTCCTCCCCCTTCTCCTGCCCTGCATACGTTTTTTCCTCACTGTTATCCACAGTCTCAAGTTTCTCTCGGTTCCTCCTTCACACGCCGATCTCCTCTCCCCTCTGTTCTGTGAACCTTCCCTGGCTTCTCCCACCAGGTGTGCTCCTGGACACATGTGCCTGACGGGTATGAACCACTTCTGCAGCACAGCAGGACAGAACACCCGAGCCCCAGCCCACCCTCCACGCCGGGCTGCTGCAGGGCTGCTGTCGTTTGGGCAGGCAGCAGTTCAGCTACAGGTGAGCAGCCTGAGATCCCTGTCCTACCCCAGCACTCCACTGAGGCCTGAGGCACCATTTTATTACCCAATATCATGCATATCCCTTAAAAACAACAGCCCCTGTCAACTCTGCTACAATCTAATCATTGCAAAACACCACCTGGAATAGTGTTTGCTCCTTTTAAAGCTGTCCAACATTCCACAGAGAAAATGGCTATGCCTATGCCAGTGCAGTGCTGTGCTTACATAAGAGCAAGAGCACAGCCAAGAAAGGACATGCCAGAGGGTAACCCACTGCTACCATCTACCACACAGAGTAAGGGAATAAGAACTTCACGTGAACAACCTACTTTATGTACCAGAAATTAAAAGTAAGCAGTATTATAATTACATTAGCTCTGCCTGCTGAAAAAGTACTGTGTGGGTCTGTTCCTATATCTAACTTCTTCTTCTCTCAGATGTTAGAAGTTTGGCTTCCATCAGAGCATCTAGATGACCAACAGCAGGTAGTATTTTTGTCTTTTCTTCTTTTTAAACAAGCAAACCACCAACTTCCCCCTTCACCCCACAGCAGATAATGCCCCCCAGCTCCAGGTTTCTTACCACTGCTAATGCCAGAGTTTGCAATGACTGTTGCCTCACTCCACTGATCTGCACTGGAGACCGAGTAGGAGCGCTGATGCATACCATCCGGGCGGCTGTTGAAGGAGACTAGACTGATCCCACTTGCCATCTGAGACACAGATGTGCTAGTAGTCACGTTCCCTAGACATAAATGGAAAACAAATTGCGTCAATAGAGGAGACAAAATGGGTTTGCATGAAGCTGGAGGGGTGTATCTTAACAGAGCAGAGAAAGAGATTACTTAACCAACACAGAAACCAACACAGCCCTCCCTGAACTCTGAAGACAACGGTCCTGTGACCAGCTTGGGGCACTGCACATGTCAGCAGCCCACGCGAATCCAGCTAGGAACTTTGGACAAAAGAGGCTAAATTTTCAAGATTTCCCCTCATTCATCTTCCAGAAAAAACAGTCTTCCACAACCCTGCTACTAGTCATACTCTGCAGAGGTTCTCCACCTGTTATAGGTAGAGTACGAACAACAGACTGTTCACAGAAAGTGAAATTTACTCCTGAAAACCACCGTTTACACAAGCAACTGAGAGAAGACAACTATGCCGACTCCAAGAGTTTGAAAAAATCTACCTCTAAATAACATTTCACTTAAGAGTGTTCCCCAAGTGAAGCCAAGAACACAGTGATGGGCAGCAAGTAACTAAAAGCATTGCGACATAAGCAAAACCAACTTGTTGGGATTGTTAAGCCACTATCATGACACAAAGCACAGAACAGAGGCTTGTTCCACCAACTGCAAACGTCATTCCCTGCAGCAATACACCCGTTACAACTCTAGCTGAAGGCCTGCTGCACAACGGGTGAGACACAAAGAACAGCCTCACCCAGGGAACACGACAAGTGATTTCACTATTTGCGTGACTGGTGAGGTCTGGGACAAGGAAATGCTGGGAGGTGTGTGAGGGGGAGCAGCAGGGACAGGTTCCTCACCATCAAACAGGAGAAGTGCAAACTGGCTGAGGAAATTTTAGAGTTGAACAATTAAAACCTTGCCAGAAACTCAGGTTTCTGATGGTCTTACAGCTTGATACGGGCCAAAGTCTGCTCTACGGCTGCAGTTTCTGAGCACGTTTTATACCACTCCCAGCACAGCACATGCATATCATAAAGATACAAAGATTTCACAATGCTAGTTTCTTTCCTTGGGGCAGGCTCTCAAAAGCTACATGTCTTCTACGAAATTAAGAAGGCTCTTGAAAACCGTATGTAAAGAGAAAGGAACAGACATAATTTTATAAAATATATATATATAACCTAACACTTTGCATTTCCATTGCACCTTCTACTGATGAGTTCAAAAAAATTAATGAATTAATTTTCAATGCTCCTGTGAGGTTGTTAATTATCTGCTATCATTTCCCCCATTTTTCAGAGGTTAAATGACCCAGGGCCACAAAGGAAGATTGTGGCAGACTTGAAAATAAAACCCAGATCTCCTGACTCCCAGTTCTATCATTATGTCTTTTCCCAGAGCAGCCTTTGGGAAGACAGCAGAGCTTAGTGAACTACTTTGTGTTTATTAGAGTTGGCATAATTGTCCCTTTCTCTCCTCCCCTTCCCAAGACTAAATCCTCGCCTTAACACAGATCCATCATCACTGTATCTGCCCACCTGAATGGACTTAGTACCAGGAACTTCTGCTGGGCAATCTCGACTTCGCAGACATGAAATATACAGAGAAAACCAAGTTGGCTCAATTATGCGAAGTCTAAGGTGGATTCTGGAACCATGCTGGGACCTCCCAAGGCAGGGCTTTAGCTACTGGCACATAATTTCCCTCTAATCACCTTCCCTGGGCAACTCTTTTGTCCAAAAGAATTCCATAATCAGAGCATCATCTGCCAAAGTGTTGAAAAAATGCATGCTGCCAACAACTGGTCTTCTTTAGGACATTGTGTGCTTGACCCCATCAACTGAGAGCAATTTGCTAATGCTGGCATTTTCACACCTAAAGACATCTTCCAAAGAAACGTTCATCAAACAAATCGGGCTTCCAGAAAGGAAGGTACAAAGCAGAGAATGAAATTATAGGTCAAGTATCCTAAAGTCACAATAGAAAATGGAAACACTAACTGACAGTATATTTATTTTGGGGTCTCCTAAAAGAAATAGCTCTTTCCAAATGAACTTCTGTGATGCCCCTGATGCTCACTTTGAAATAGCCTTTTCCTCTGGTTTTCACAGTCCAGAAAAACTATGAAGACTAATACATTATTTTGATGATACAACAAATTAAAGGGCACGGCTGACATGAACGGCAGATTTTGAGACCAAATGGCCTCTAGAAACTCGAGATTTACGGCAACAAACATGATGTGGCTCAACAAGGAGGAGTCCTGTGCTCTGCTTCTGGGCCAGAGCAACCTGATGTAGCCACAGAGGCTGGGGAGCAGCTGGCTGAGCAGCAGCACTCCTGTGAAGGACTCCAGAGTCAACGCTGCGTGGCAGAACGTGTGCCAACGCCGGCAGTACCCAACAGAAGCCACTAGCCGGGCACACCACGACAGGCATCTAAAACACCGTACTCAGTTCTGGGTCCTCCACTTCAAAAGGATCACTGGGAAACAGGAAAAGAGCCAGCTAAGAACTGCCAAGACCATCCAAGGTCTTTGTTTGTGCTGTAGCACCTTTTCAGGCATCTTTAGATTATTGCTGGTAAATGGCTTTGGAAACAACTTATATTTTCACAAGCATCCACCCTGCCAGACTCAAGAGCGATGCCACAGGAGCACACTTCTGGCCTGAAGCCATCTTTCACACTACGCCCGGCAACATGGGAAGCTACACATGATGAATTCCTCCCAGAGCATCTTCGTAACAAAGACCATGAAGGAGAAAGCTGGTAGGTGAAAGCTGTGATGGAGTGTTTCCTAGGCATCACGGGAAAACAGAAACAATTAGTGGACATCTTTGCCTGGATGACACGTTCCCATTACTCTGTGCTGAGCGGCTGATTGCAGAGTGCAGCCAATATCAGTATGTTGGTATCTTCTGCCTAGTTCACAGATCTTTTGAACAGAAGTGTCACTTTCTAACCATGATGCAAAAGCAAAATCTTAAAAAGTTAATATCAAGACTTCTACATCATCATGTCAGCATTAAAATCTTTGTTTTCACCTTAATGCCATCTTCCGAACCTCCACACCCCAAGTTATGACATAAGCCTGTTGAGCAAGTGACTTATTCTGCAAACCAAACAGGACTTTTTCTTTCTCTTCACATTTCTGGAAGGTATAACTGCTGGCCAGGAAGAGGTGCCAAGTCCCATCTTGTAGTGCCTCACTGATCACTAATGCAACCCAGCTCAGCTCCACCTTTTTTCTCAGTATGCCCAGGACATGTGTTCCTCCACCCTGGTAGGCACTAATGCTGTCACACCAAAACAAGGACTACTGGAAGCCAGCTGCTGTTCTTGCACACTCTGTATGCTGCACAAAGCTTCTACAAAGCAGTCCTACAGTTTCTCCTGTCTGCAGCAGCCAATCCCCACCCCAGACTCCACAAAGTCACTGCTGTCCTTTCCTTTCAGCTACCTGGCCCACCCCGGACTCGTGCGAGTGCCTCTGCAAGCACATCACATATGCATCAGCTGGTTGCTGAAGTTGATTAGCAGGGGGCAGTTAAATTACTATGCTAATCCATGTATTCTCAGCACTGCTGCCTTGATATGGATATGTGTATATGCTTACTGGGAAGCCTTGATTAGTTCAAGCTTCAATGTGTCAAAGGCTCCAGATTCTTTCCAAAGAATAATTTTAGCTGTACTCACATCCCTAAAGTGTGGGAGCTGATTTGAAAAGGTACTTACCTCTACCATATGCTATTTTTCTTTAAACAATTTGCATTTCAAAGTGAATATGGCATTTATATTTGAATGAATATCAGTATGTTGCCAGAACTGCTCTCAAATGAGCAAAAAAAGATGCTGGTCTCCTATTGAACAAAAATGTTTTCATCTACCAAAGGAGCATCAAAGGAAGAGTTCCTCTTTCTAGCTCTAGACAGCTTTATTAAAACTATCTTTTCTGATATCACAAAATACCCCGTTATGACCACGCTTACAAAACGTTCAAACAATTAAGCTCGACAAAACCCATCCAAATCAAGACTCAAGGTAATTTCCAGGCTTAGTCAAGGCTCAGCAGAAAAGCCTCTGAGAAAAGTGAGTGTGCTCCCACAAAGTCCAATTTATATACCCACCTAATTCAGTGTGAATTGCTGCCAACAGCACGGGGCAAACATGGACGAGAGACCTGGCGCAGGAGGAACCGAGCAGAGGAGTGTCAGAGTCTGTGTGCACCTCTGCACCACAAACCTGGTGGGAACAAACACACCAGGGGCAGAACGTGCCTCAATGTCCTGGGCACACAGGGACTCACTGTGGCTCCTCACCTGCAGCTGTTGCAAGTTTAAACAACAGACCATAAATGCAACCTCACATTACAATATTTACAGAAATACTATGAAAATAACAAAGATTTATACAAACATAGGACCACAGAAGATGAGAAGATGCTCAGTGTCCATGGAGTCAGTAAAACTCAAAAGATAAACCCTCTGTGTATTTTAAAAATGTTAAAAAAAATGTCCAGTGCAGTTTAACATAAATGTTATCTTACATATCTGCAGTAACCCGCCCAGCCTACAGATAAACCAGCTGGGGCTTTGGCAAGTTGCCTTTGTAACAGAACAGCACGGTGGACAGCCACTTCAGCACTTCCTCTGCTGTATTTGAACTTCACACCAAGCCCCCAGCACAAGAAGGACATGGACCTGTTGGAGCGGAGCCGGAGGAGGCCACGAAGACGACCTGAGGGCTGGAACCCCTCTGCTGGGAGGCCAGCAGGAGAACTGGACTTGGTCAGGCTGAAGAAGAGAAGACTCTGGGGAGACCTAAATGTGGCCTTCCAGTATCTGAAAAGGGTCTCCAAGAAAGCTGGGGAGGGACTTTGACAAGGGCTTGTAGGTATAGGATGAGGGGTAATGGCTTCAAACTGGAAAAGAGGGGAGTTTGACCAGAAACGAGGAAGAAGTTCTTCACTCTGAGGGTGGTGAGACACTGGCACAGGTTACCCAGGGCAGTTGTGGGTGCTCCATCACTGCAGGCGTTTTAGACCAGCTTGTATGGGATCTTGCACAACCTGCTCTAGTGGGAGGTGTCCCTGCCCGTGGTACGGCGGTTGGAACTAGATGATCTTCAAGGCCCCTTCCAACCCAAACCATTCTGTGATTCCATGACACAGAGTGAATCAGTATAGCTTATTTTAAGACATACCAGTTTAACCTAAGCCTTCACCAACCATGCCACTCACTAATTACAAATGCTAATATTCACAACTATACCCTAAAAAGTGAGATACAGGTACCTTAAATACATGGTAGTGGTCTCCATTTCCTGCTACAGACACACTTGTGATCTTTCCCAGACAAATCACTGAGTTACAAGAAGTTAGGTTCAGGAGTGCAACCAATCCACTCTTGAATCTATGAGACGAGCAGACATCGCAAGAGTCGTGGAGCAGAACTGGATTTTTCCATGTGCAGGAGTCCTGCAGAGAGTGGCTGCACAGAAGCCCAGAAAGACTGAATCAGATGAACTACAGCCTACTGCTATGCTTCCACCATGGCCACATTTTATTTGTGCTATGCTCTTCATGTTCACCACCAGTTTCTCTTCCAAAAAAAAAAAAGAACTAAACCTCTTAAGGCCAGAGGGCTGTGCTCACCAGCTGTTAGAACTAATGAAAAATACATTAGAGTTGTGGGTCAGGAAATCCTGACTCTTGATATCAGAGGGTTAATTGTTTCCAATCATGTTGGGTCAATTTATGTTGCAGGAATACTGCCTATTCTTGAAATGTCCTCTAATTCAGTAAAAGACACTGTCAAGTAGATTACACTGGCTGTTGGTCGCCCGTCCAAAACCCAGACCCAGCACAGCTCCCTCAAGTTTCCTCAGGCATTAGGGTGCCAAATGGAAGTGAAAGAGGCCACTTGCTGGCTGCAAAAAAAAAAAGATGAAAAACATTCCTTTCCCCTCTCCTCAATTCTGCACTATGTTCATGAAGTAATTCCCAGGGCTGGGCACAGAGCTGTCCAGTGGACAAGCCTTTCCTAAGAAGTGGCTGAGCATCCAAGCTGTGCCACTTTTGCCGTCTGCTCTGCCTGTAAATACGAATATTGGGACAACTCCTGCTTAGCCTGGGGAAAAAATTTGGGATGGCTCTTCTGGGCTCCATCAGTTTGCTGCCTCAGATCCCACCATCCATCTTTTACAGATTTATCTTCCATCCCTTGCCAGCTCCAGAGATCAAGCCCTGCACTGGGAGAACTGCTTTCTACTGCTCCTTGCCTCTCCAACTGAGTAGAGCATGTCTGCCTTGGAAAAGAAGGTGTCAGAACACTGTCTGGCCACGTTCTCAACCAGACCACCTGTGGGACCAGGTGAACTCCAACCTGATAACTGAGTTACTGAGTGGGGCTATTAATGGGGAAATCCACTCAAGTATTGCTCTGGATTCTCTTTCGATCTGACAGTGTGCCAACAGCACATCACTTCTGCCCTGGGTTTATCAGGGACCTAGAATAACTTGAGGTTACTCGTGCATGGAACAAGGAGGAATGAGAGGACAGTATCTTGCCCAGACTCACTGGTTCCAGTACTGAAACTCTCCTTTGACACACCAACAACCATTTTCAATACTGCAGCAGATGACTTGCAAGTGGGTTTTACTCGTTTTGAAGATTTTTTTCAGAAGCATTTATTTCCTGAACAAATTTCCTGAGGATAAGCAGCTATTAATGGAGGAAGACCTTCCATCTCGCAGCCTGGCAGGGCAGCCTCTGTGAGCCGGGCTCGATGAGCACAGCACAAACCGAGAAGGGTCAGTCCTAATGAACAAACAAGGCCATGCCAAGAAACATCCTGGCAGCAAAGGACATGGTGCTGGGAGTCTAACGAGAAGAGCTATTACTCTCAGAGCTTGCCAAACCAACACAGCAAGTGTGGAGGAAAATTGAGTCATCAGCAGAGACATCTCTTCTAAAAAGAAGTTAAGCCCAAGATCTTCACCAAGGGCTTCTGCTCAGACTATTTATTCTGCTGGGATCCAAGTGTGCTTTCTTTCCCCAGCAGGCATATTGCTCTTTTTTTCAGTTGTTTTAGCAAAATAACTCTAATAAGTAAGGTAGGCTTTGCTCTCTGGGCAAGTCCTGATTGAGGTCACTTGCTAGCTAAGGGACAGCATCTTTAAAACCCAGAAGTGACCACTTTACTCTGGCTAAAGCTTTGCTTTGCATTGCTGTTACTTGATCACAAATCCTATTAGCAATTGTGAATTTAACTTTGCAAAAAATAAAAGTGCAAAAACGGATATAACTGTGGGGTCTTGCGCTGCTGGCAGGTGAAGCCAAGCCCGTGCAGGGGCCTGAGGCAAACGCTGTAAAACGCTCCCTGATCCCCGCGACTGCCTGTGGAAGTTATTAATAATGGAATTGGAGAGGGGGTGGGAGGGGGAGTTTCACCTGCATGCTGGATCTGCAGCGAGAGCTGGTTAAGATTAACCCAACGAACTTTGGGAGGTTTCCAGGAGCCTCCAAACCTCCCCGAACTCTGCGAGGTGCATCCAGAGCGTCTTCTGCACGGGGAGGGACGGCCGCCGGCACCCCAACATCCCCCAGACTTAGGAACAGGGAACAAAGAAACTTTATTTTTGAAAAAGAGACAATAGATATGAATGCAAGACGACTTTTTTTTTTTTTAATAGCTATTGCCACTGTAACAACAGCTAAGTGAATGCATGTCTGCAGTGTGAGCAGTTTTGATAAACAGCCTCTGCGGGCCACACAACGGGGATAATGTATCCTTAAGTACTGCCAATGAGCTGCCATTCTGCACAGCCAATTACTTCTGTGCGTCTGTCACTCAAAGGAAAAATGACTGAGCCCATTAGATCAAACCTTTGTCACTGTTCCTAATGCACTCTTAGGCCTCATTAATCTGAGGGAGCAGCAACACAGCCGCCGGTGCCTCATTGCCTCCCCCACAACAGGCCCACGTGAATCTTCTCATCTCTCCCCCAAGTGCACCACGTTAATCAAGCTCTCCTTATTACCCCGGTCCCTGTCACGGCGGAGAGCGCTCTCTCTCTTAAATGCTCTCATTATGGTCCATCTTTAGAGCTGGCTGAGTGGGAAAAAAAAAAAAGAGAAAAAAAAAAAGGAAAAAAAAAAAGAGCCAGAGAGAAAGAGAAGAGGAAAAAGCAAGTCCGATCACATTAATATTCATGACAATAATTAGTATTCTAGGTCACTGAATATTCATGCTATTAGTTTGGTTTTTTATGGGTTTGCTGGATGTCCTGATTGCTGGAGTGTGGAGGAAAACAGCATGGTTGGGACTTTAGATGTCAACGGCAGTTCAATACTCAAAACACATTTGTGAATTTTTTTTCCCTTTTGGTAAATCAGCTTCAACACTCCTGATGGCTTTAATATTTTAAAATCACTGGGGGAAAAAAAGAAGGAGCAATTCTGCACAGGTCTCAGAACCCAGCGGGCGAGCGTTGCCACGCGGGAGCGCCCGGAGCCC
>NW_008583416.1:0-29486 GCF_000691845.1 Merops nubicus | reverse complement strand
CCAGCCCCTGTAACCATGACAAGCAGTTAATTCCTGATCCAGTTCATTAACCATTACCCAGATATTAGTTGCATCCAGTGGATTTTTTCACAGCATATATAGAGGTACTACCATACTCATAGTTGTCTGAATAACATAGACTCCAAAAGCAGTGTAAGCAATGAAGATATTAGGGAAAGGCTAAAGTCTCTCATCTAGAAGGCATCTAGTGTCACTTTAGATCTCCTAGAGAATCTCCTACAGCCTTTAATTGCTTCTCCAGAAAGGAGAAAATATAGTCTTCTGTCATGTCTGAAATCTCTGTGCCAATGTTTTAGGCAGTTGAAACATCACTAAATATCTATTTTTAGGCAACCAGATTAAATACCTGCTGCACACAATAAATGGAATCTGAGCCGTAAGCTGATGAACTATGGACATCTAGTGGTATTTGAAAAAGACTAGACCACCCAAGGTATATTAGCAAGTATCACAGAATCATAGTATGGTTTGGGCTGAAAGGGACCTTTAAATATCATCTAGTCCAGCCTGCTTGTCATGGGCAGGAATATCTTTCACTAGATCATGTTTTTCAAAGCCCCATCCAACCTGACTTCGAACAATTCCATGTTGGGCTGTCGACAACTTTGTGCAACCTGTGCCAGCGCCTCACCACTTTAATTGTAAAAATATGTTTTCCTTCAGTCCAATCTAAATCCATCCCTTTTCAATTTAAAATCATTGCCCCTCGTCTTGTCACTACAGGCCTTGGTAAAAATTCTTTAATTGTCTTTTTTATAAGCTCTGTTTATATAGTGAAAGGCCACAAGAAAAGTCTCTCTGAAGCCTTTTCTTTCCAGGATAAATGATCCCAACTCATTCAGCCTTTCTTCAAAGGAGAATTGTTGCAGCCCTCTGATAATTTTTAGTCCCTCCTCTGGACCCACTTTAACAGGTTCATGTCTTTCTTCTGCTGGGAAACCAGAACTGGACATAGTACTCCAGGTAGGGTCTCAGGAGAGTGTAGAGGGGGAGAATCACCTCCCTCAACCTACTGGCTACATTTCTTTTTATGCAGCCCAGGATACAGTCCCAGCTTATAGGGGTAGGTCCACAGATTGAAAGTTGGTGGTGAGCAGACATTTCAGGGTTTTATAATCTATTCTCGTGACAAAAAAAAAATCACATTTGTGGCTAGAAAGCATTAAACACACTTACTAAAGGCAAATTCTGGTTACATATAATTAATTTCAAAGGTGCGTTGCGTTGTTGATTTAAGCTAAGACTTTAATGTAGATTCACATTAATATGAACAGAAACAGAAAATAAGGCTTAGGGACATGCCCATAGGCCACTTTCTGAAATGGCAGCTGAAGCACATTTGGAATACACTGGAATATTTCAAATTGTATTAGATGCTGTGCTCAGTCACTTTCCAGATTTATCTGCACATTTTAGACACTTTAGGTATCTCAATGTAGATGTCTACTTTTCAGTTATTGCATTTAAACTTCTAATATAGACAGTGGAGACCTAATAATTATCAGTCAAGTGATACTATTAATGTAGATTGCTGACCTATTCAGCACACCCCAACGTATCTTCAGGTCTCCAGATACCACTGACCATTGGAAAAGCCTTAGTTCATCTGTACAGGTAAAGGTCTCTGGCACTACTGGTACTCTGCTCTAGGAGGACATGTGTCTCTAGTGGATCCTGATAGTTGTCTATCTGTATATGTTACATACATTGTATGCCTCCTGACATGGGTGGAAGTAGGTGAATTACACAGCAGAAGAGAGAAAATGTCATTAAAATGATTTCTTTAAGAAATGTTTGTTTAACTCAGTTCAAAATTCCAAGTATCTTCTCAAGTCTGAAAAGGCAGCACTTAAGAGCTAAGCTCCTTAGAAATCACTTCATCCTGGCTGCGGAGGTACATTTCATTACACAGTGGGAAAATGCAGTAATGCTTGCTGCAAGAATATCATACACAAAAGCCCATTCTTACTATGAGAATGATAAATTATGCTGGTAATTCCATGCCCTTAGTCCAGCTAATTTTGAAGGTATTCCAAGCCATGATATGCATATGTAAGACCATTTTTTTTTCCAGTGCTCACGCAGGTATAAATAATGCATTCTGACTCATAGATTAAAATAATAATAACACTTAGATGACTTAGAAAGTTAACCTTTGGGTAATAAAGGGTTACTTTCTTACAGATACTAGATACTGTGTTACAGATTTGGATGAGCTCAAAAACATGTGTGACATGATGTCTTATTGAAACAACATGACTGGCATTTTGAAATATCTATAGTAGATTAAAAACAGATTGGTGAAGATATATTGAATGTTTTTCTGAAATATTTCCAATTTTATTCCTTTTCCTGCAGATTCACCTTCCCATAGGCTGGCATGTGTTTTATAACCAACTTGATGAAGTGTCTGCATCTTAAAACTAATTTACCTTCTTTTGAGTTTGTATGAGTTGGTGGCTTGTCTCCCCACTCTGCCCCGTTTTTGAGCATTTCAACTTTTCTATGGCCCAGCACCAGGTAACAGAATTAGATGGGGTTGTTTTGTTTTGTTTTGTTTTGTTTTGTTTTGTTTTTCAGCAGGCTTCCTCTAGCTTTCATTTCTTTATATTTCTTCTGATTTTCAAATGTCTCCTCTCCTGCTTCTAGTCTTCTGTCATGGTTTCGCTGGTTACTTCTTACCAGATATATGCCCTTCTCCCTGTTTTGTTAACTTTTTTGTTTTTAAAGAGTTACAGTCACATCAAACAAGTTTCTATATAGCTACTTTAAAATTAGAAACTTTCTTACTCTGTTCTAATTGAAATCCTTCTAATCAGATACACCTAGTCAATCAAGTCTTTCATTCTTTTGAACCCTTGCCTGTTCCTTCAGCCATCAAGCTTTACTCATTGACATGAATTTGTCTTTCTCTGCCATTCCATTCTCAGATGACAGACTCAGTTTCTTTTTCTTTTCACTTCTGAAAGCTAATATTTTTTCTTCTTCTTTGTCAGCCTTAGCTTTAGAGTTCTACTTATTATTGCTAATATTTTTATTACTTGCCAAAACACATAGGAATTCTCTCAGAAATGTGGTAACTTTTCCCCTTTCTCTCTATTTTTCTGTATCTATCTGAAGGCTATCACATTTTAATCTGCCTATTCAATTAGCAGGAGCTTTCTTTTTTTTTTTATTTTTTTCCTTGGGACCTTTTGATGTGTTAGTCCACATGGTTCACATAACTTCCACTAGGAGTAAAACAATTTCTTTTTTTCTAATCTATTTTATCTGGTTCCCTTTAAGACCTTATTTATTATATATTCTAGCATATGTCTCTCTCATACCAGCAACTTGCTCATTTGTTTTGTTTTCTATTGGAAATGCCTATCTTAAAATTCAAATTATTGAAAAGCTGCCAATTTCAGTTCAAGTAACTTAATAGTGATGATAGCAATGAAGATAGTTTACTTATCTTCCTTCATCTGAAGGACATCCAAAATGTGCCAAAGCCGTGTGTGTCGTATCACATCTAGCTGCACAGGAAATTTATCATCTTTATTTTTTTTTAATAAACTAAGCATATAAGGTGCTTCCTTAGCCCTGTGAAGTCACAAGAAAACCACTAAATCAGCTTCAGTGGGCTTTGAATCTTGTTCATAATTGAGAACTTTTTGCTAGGTACTCATTTGAATTCTGATACAGACAGCAGTACTCTTGTTAGTATTTTTGTTACCTGCCAAATGTGTATTGTCCCATAAACTCACTTCTGTGCCCATCTCTGTTTTTTTTTTTTTTTTCTCTATCTTCACAATGACCACTTCAGAATGTGCAAAATGTTATACCAAATGTTGAACTCACTTTTTAGGAGCTGTAGGGTACTTTTAAATAAGCATTCTCGAAAGAGAGATTTTCCTGTCAAACTATAAAAGAGCAATTTCTACATTTCTTCATTAGCAAACCCAGACCAAAAGCATTACTTCATTTAGTCAGGAAACCCAGAGAGTCATCTAATCAATAGCTTCCAAGAAATGTAATTTTGAATATCATGGAAATAAATGGGCAGAAGGCTACCAAAGTATCTATCTGTGAACAGAGTAGCATCCAATTTTAACAGGAGAAATAAATGGATTGCATTCATCTAATGAAAAATAGATGTCTGTGATATTGATATTTTTCACTCCTTCCTCTAGTCCAAATTTTTCTGTATTTTTTCCCCTCATATCTATTTAAATATTCTGAAAAGTTCTGGTAATATCTTTTTCTTTCCTGCTTCTCCCTCTTTTTCTCTATATCTTTGGACACAGGTTGTCCGGAGCATTTGTTACCATAGCTTCACATTTCAGTGTGTCATATTGCTACTCTAGCAGCATCTTTTTGAGCATGTCCTTGGCACGCTCTCTTTGATGCCTGTTTTTCTTTATGTGGTTATGAATAGTCATGTCAAAGCTAAATGTACATCAGCAAGTGTGCTGATGAGTTACCAGAATATTCTTCCATCTTGACCCTGTCTTCAGCTCTACACCTGCTGTCAGCAGTTCTCTTAACTTACAATTTCCTCTTGTCCTCTGTTATTTGCTTGTATAAGTGCTTCCAGTGGGGAGCTAGAAAGCTGCTCTTTTCCAGATAGGCCTGGCTGGAATATATTAAGAGCAATTCATTTCAGATCAGTCGTGATGTTTGCCAAGACGTCTAAGTTTTTATAATACATACAAAATTATCTATTTCAAATATATAAACTCTACATAGTAAAATATGGAAATTAAATATTTATGAACCCCCAATATATAAAATCAACAACCTAGAAGAAGATGAAATTGATAGAGGGACCCATTTGTTCCACAGAAAATGGAATAGAAGATTGCAGCCATCTTACTCGTAAAGTTTGTTAGCCTTCCAAACAAACTAAATCATTTTGGAAACAAGTGCAAGCATATAGCTTCTTGCCTCCTTCCGTTAGAGAGGTGATCACCTAAGTATTTTTATTTCTCTTACAAATTTATTTTTTCCCCACCTTTTTCTTTTTTTCCAAAAAGCCCTTTAAAAATTTTCAATATGTATTATTTTCAGTGATATTTTCTTACCTTTTTGCGTTTTACCATTTCAAGGTAAAGAATATACAGCATAATTGATAACATTTTATAAATAAATGACTTGGGAAGTGGGTAATTGGAAAAACTAAATAGCTCATGGTAATGAGCTCTTACTTTAATATGACATCTGGATAAACAGCTGTGATCCTTGGATGCATAAGCAAAGGAATACTGAATAGAAGTATAAAACTCTCCTACAGCACTAGAAAAGCTATTACTAGAATATTATATGTGATTCTAATGTCCAGAGGAAGAAAGAAAAAAAAATATATATATAAAAAAAAAATAGGGCTTAAAATGATATTTTAGACCAGGAAAATGTTTTCAATCAATTATTAAAGGAGCTCAATTCAGTTAAATAATTTGAAAAAGGCAGATTTGATCATTGTCAGCAAACTGGTGACATGACTAGTATGTGCTGAGAACCTGTGGTGACACAAAGAGGTTCTGAGGGGTGTGGAGAAAATGCTGAGGTTTTCATTCTCTCCATATTAGAATATTTTACAGTATAATGATTTTGGGTCATCTCAAAAGAAGGAGCCTGCAGCAAACCATTTTACAGCACTGGTAACAGTACTGGTTAAGTTATGATGGCATAGATATTGATACGTGCTAGCAAGCAGAGAAAACCCCTTCAGGGATCTTGGTTGTTATGAGCAGTTATATCAAAGAAAATTTCATATAATAAATGCATGATGTAGATAGAAGACAAGAAGTATAAGAAGATCTAGTGACTTAAAGTGACAGCTAGTATGTAATCAATAAAAAGGCAAATAGCTACTATAATAATTTACATTAGAATTTGGTGGACTATTGTTTTGCTCAATGACTTGATGCCTTGGATTGATTTAATATAAGCATGACTGATGAAATTTTATGGCTACGATATATATTAGTTACACATAGAGGAGCACAAGGGCCTCTTTGGTTATCCGAGTCTATGAAAAGGAAAAAAGGAAACCTGGTACCGACTGGCAGAACCAGAGAAAAATTAATTTTCATAGAAAAAAAGTTTTTAAAATTTCCTGAAAACTCACTGATATTTTACTATTAGTAGCAAGGCAGTGTCAGAGAGTGAACTCTTTTCTACCCTTCATCCAATCTTCAGAACCAATGCACTGAGTAATGGGATAACAGAAGTTCCCCTGGCCATACCAAAGGCAGTATTTACGGAGTTACTGGAAACCCTTCCACTCCTGCAGCCTGCTATTTCTGCCAGCTTCAAGAGGCCTCCCTGTCTGAGGTTCTGCAGCTCCAAGACACTGTTAAAATTATTTGCTCAGACTCCCTTCTGGCCAGTTCTTGAGCAGTAGTGGTCAATCACAATTGAGTTCCTGGTACCATGTCACAACAAACTGATTTAACTCTCCCTGAAGAAATCAGAGCTGTTATTTGGCCTAATGATATCGTCCAGGGCTTTAAATTACAAAGGAGATTATATTTGTCTTTCAGAGAAAACATTCAAATTGGAAAGCTCAGGGGAAAAAAAAAAAAAAAGTAGACAGTAAATAATGTTTGCTTTCAGAACTGTAGTGTAAAGAAAAATTCTCATTATGTTTATAAGATGTTTCTGTGCCTTTTAACGTTCTAACTCCTTATGAACAACTGTTTAGTCCTTGTTTTGCAGGTAGCAAGCACAAAGATAGCATCAGTTTTATTAGAGAGTCCTGAACAGCTGCAAGGACCCACTACAGTGATAACTCCGGTTGATAACAGACATCCTAGCCTGGAGAAATCCCACTGATTGCCAAGGGAGACACTCCTAAGTAAGTCATTACTGTTGTATAAAATGTGTTCTAAAAATTCAGACGTCACCTCACCTATAAATTCAAAATACATTATTATTATGGGAAGTTTATGCAGAAGCACTGAAAATCACAGCTGACACATACACATGGAGATTACATGCAATGTAACTACTTCCTAAAAGTCTGTCATAAAATTGTCTGTGATAATTTACATCGGATTCAGATTTCAACGTGATGCTCTGTTGCTTAAAATAAAATTAAATGGACTAAGGAAAATGCCTATGATCTCCAACCATAAATGTTACTAGCTACCTTTATATTTTTTAAAAAAAACAACAAACAAACAACAAAAGATTAACAAAATGAAAACACAAGAGCACTGGCATTGTAAAGAAAATAACTATTTAGCTGACTCAATACTCTGGGGATTGTTCTGAGATGAGTTCAGTTTATGGGAACAGACTTTAGGTTTGACTGACCTGTGCTCTGATCATATCTCAGAAGAAGAGGGAGAAAAAGCCTCCAGTAACATCTAACAAATGTGTGTAATTTAGAGCATAATTTAACACATAATTTGAAGCAGCTTTTTCCTACACTCACAGGATGCCCTCATTTTGCCCAGGGCAAAGGAGTAATGCCAGGAAGTATGCTGGTGCCGTCTTTACATCGTACATCATTACTTGCCCAGGAATGGATGCCTTGGATACCTTTTCCAGTGAATTTGTCTAACTGTTTTTATTTTATAAGCAGTGCAACAAGCACAGAGGCAAGTGGAACAAAAGCTGAGCAAAACTGTGAGGTATGTTGGAAAAATTCTGACAGGGATCTCCCTGCAAGCTTAGCAAAGCTTCAGTGTCCCCAAACACCCACCCATTATACCCCCGGTTATACAGAACCAGGTCAGACAGAAAGGTTTGATGGATCAGGCTTGTAAACCTGATATTCAGACTCATTGAAAACATTAAAAAATTACTTCAACAAGCCATGCACATTTTCTGAGAAAACTTAGTGAAAATGGAGAGCATTTTCAGTTGAATTTTGTGGAGCTATTGAAACTTAAGTGTATTTTAAGCATAAGCACAAGTGGGTCTGTTTTAGCCTGATTTCCTCACAGGCCATGATTACTGTTTCTTGACAGCTAAGGTCCCAAGTGTGCCTAAAGGTAAGTGAGAATAAGAAAATGTTAAGAGGCGAGGCACTGATCTCATACCTTCTTTTCTCCCCATGTGCCTATCACACTACTGCTACCCAAGGTGTTCAGGGGTGAGAGCCAGGGCTTTCAGACATGAATGTTAAACAAAATTCAAAAACTCTGTTCTCTTTGCACATGCTGAGGTCCAAACCATTTATATTTATGTTGTTTACACTTAGAGCTTTGAAGCAGACTGCTATTCCTTGTCCTATATGGCTACATCATCAGCTTTGGCTGTATTTGCTGATGCCTGCTGTGTGACCCATGTCAGGTTCACTGACCATCCAGAACGAGGAGAGAGGTACACTTGCATTGTTAAACAAAAACATCCCAGGGGGTGGACCTGAGCCAAAGATCTTTGCTCATCCACACCACTGAATTGTCAGATGGCTCATTGTTTTGAAAGTCTCTCCAAGGCATGTCTGCTAACTAGAGCGATACATTTAAGTAGCATGGATGCTAAATAATCCTCAGCCATGTGTTGTGGTTTCTAATCCTCTTTTAATCAGTAATACAGTCATGGGCACTGTACATTACAGTTCCACCCTAATTCTTGTGATGAAACCATGGTCCTTGTATGACAATGCATGCACCACCCTTGTGTGGATTCAAGACATGACCAGCACAGGCACCGAGTCCTGGGAACTGGGATATGCTCCTAGGTTCTGTTCTATAGACAACATTTTACTGAAGTAAGTTATTTTAAAATGAAAATTGAGTATTAATTTATTTGTCCAGCATGGAACAACACTTCTTACTCTAACCACCCTGAAAACAAGGGTAATCTTCATAAATCTTTTCTGTAAAATGAGGCCAATCTGGTGTTTTCTTCATGAAAGAAAAAGATGCAGATTGTCCTGTCCTCCATTTTCATTCGAAATATTTTTCAGTTCTTCTCCTCCTGCTGTATGGGAAAATGATTTATTTTATGTTAGTGTTTTATGTTTCAAAAACACATTAATATTAATATATGAAGAGACCTAAAAATGATACAAGGCATCAAGCCTACTTTTTGTCAAAAACAGGTTTTCTTTTCTTGTTCTTCATTGTAGGGATGAGGATATAAGAGAAACAGAATCCTTAAGTTCCCTTATGATTGTGAGGATATTTTTGTAGTGTATTGTTTTGCAGGGTGCTGCAGAGAAAAACAGAAAAAACATGAAACTGTGACTGGCATTCACAGCAATTAGAATATCCTATGATGCAACTTTACCTTTTTCTAACAGGTCGTTTAGAGAATAGTGAAGGGCATGTGAGTGTAGATTTTTGTTTGTTTTGTTGTTTTGTTGTTTTTTTTTTTTTTTTTTATAACCTCAGCTCCTGGAATCAAGTGATTATAGTAGATGCTAAATTTTAATTTCTCATTAAGCAAGTTTGCAGCCTTCACAGTTGAGGGAGAGCTTAAAGATATGAATTACCGATTCCAATCACTCAAAAAGCCATCCTAAAAGTTGTGATTTCCTCAGGTTGTAGTAAAAATTTCTGAATGCTTATGTTGGAATACAGTACATGACAGTAAAATGACACTAACTTGGCTAAGAGCCATACAAAAGTATTATACTGTAAAAGACTCCAGATTGAATCCCAGATCCTGTATACTATAGAAATAATCAGTGAAAGGGGCTATGCTAACTGTAGAGTATAGGCACGTATTCCCAACTCAAACACAGCATACTGTTCACAGTGAATTAGAACTCACAGCTCAGTAAGCAAAAGTTAAGAATACCAAAATATGTGCAGGATCCATTCACAGTCTAAAAGTGAATGACATATTTATTACCTTGCCATGGTTTGAGTTAGAATAGAACTAGTTCTGCTCAGTGATTTTACTTCTCAGATAAGTATCTTCTAACTAACTGCACTTTCTGAAGTTAACGACAAATGTTTGCAGAGAGTTTCTGCTTCTAGCAGTTTAGAGTTACTACCGAGGATGACTACCGAGGGTCAAGCTCTCTTCTTCAATGGCCAGCATCCGAGGAAGACTCTGTCTATTCTTCCTTTGATCCTGATCTGTGTGTTTTTGAATCCAGTTTCAGAATCCAGCTCCTGAATCTAGTTCCCATCTGCCACTGAGTCAAATCTGGGACTTTCCCCAGGAACTGCTCTACAACATCAGTGGTGACGGTGACCTAATTGCCATTGTGGGGTGTTTTTTTGTGGTTGGCTTCAGTACTGGTTTTGTATATGTTTTTATATATTCAATTTTACTATTATTATTTTTATTAGAGCAGGTTTACTTTTCTAATCCATAAGTCTCTCTCTCCCTTATTTCCTTTCTCATCCCCTTTGGGGAGGGAGAGACGTTAACAGAGAGCATCTCTTACAGGTCTAGCTGACAGCCCTGATGCTAAACCTTAACATACCTAGAACACTTTATCTCTGAAAGTTGATCAACCCAAGGCATACTGAAAATACACACTTTCCCCTTTTTAGTGTTGCGGACAAATCTACAAGAAACACAAACTTCTGTGTAACAAAAAAGCCCAGAGACAGTTTTTCATTTTAGATAAGCACCTGGGCTGGTGAGACTCTTCTACTTCATCACCGGTGGGCTATGAATCAGTGTTCTACCTAAAACTTCACTTTTTCTTTCTCTTCCACTTTTCATACCATTCTGCTCTGCTGACTTTCCTAAGTCTTTAAATGCATTTTCCTCTTAAAAAGCAAACAAAATTCCCTAGGAAAGGCAATAAGCCCTCACTAGTTTTCAAAAACCACACATAGGCAAGCAAGTGCACAAATTAACTTGACTGTACTCATTATCTTCTTCATTCCACTCCGTTTTGAAATGCAAACACCTCTGGTTTGGGCTACAGCAGTTGTTCATACAAATGCACCAACAGAGTGCTACTGTTACATCATGTCGCATCTTTCTGCTCCTGAAGAGCAATATAGTTTCTGAGCAGAGAAGAAAAAACTGCCAAAGACTAAAGCAGAGACTCTACTAGGTAGAGTGTACTTTCATTGACATATATAAAGGTAACAAGAACAGCTTTTTGTGGCAACTGATTACATGGACCTAGTTCAGGAGTGAAACTGATACCTTTACTTTTAACACACATGTGATTTAAATACTTTTTACAAGCAAGTCATGGCAAGTCTTCATTGGTCCTCTGGTCTTCCATGGTGGTCATGGTGACTCTTCATTGGTTCCTCGCTCTCCTTGAATGGCAGAATTACAGGCTGATCGCACAGAGCAAGTTCTCCTCTCTACTTCCTTATCACATCAGCACGTCAGCCTGTCCCAGGGTCAGCCAATCACAAGCTCTTCTGTGCTCTCGCCTTGGCCCCCACACTTGTCCAGACTCCTGTTCGACAGCCTATTACGCAATTCTAATTTATCGCCCCCCACAGCTCTGAAAGTATTTAGAAAACTGTCATCAACTCTTTAGAGGATAAAAAGCTTAAGTGATATTATTTTCAGATTTGATTTATAATAATTTGTTTCTACTGGGAGTTTTTTTCTACTCTAAAGCACTAAATTAATTTTGAATAAAATTTATTATTCAGTCTGTTTTTTATTCTAGCTTTCTCATCCAAAGTCTAACCCGTCCAGATAGATCACATGGTCATCATAAGGAACTTATTGTCAACAAAGGCAAAGTTTGTTGGAGGACTGTTTTCTAGTAACGTTTCAGGTTTGGTTTCTATTCAAGAATTCATGCTGAAATCCTTCTTAGTGGGGTAAAGTTCAAAAAGAATTCAGCTTAAAATCTGTACTTATTAAAAGCAGAAAAGAAGAAAAAAAAAAAAATCACTTTACTGATACTTAATTGCCTCAATGAAAATACACTTGCACCTGATTAGCTACCACTATTTCTTCCTGCACCTGGATATGTTATAGAGAACTAGTAGAGTTGAACATACAAATAGATTCTCATAAGTAAAGATAGTAAGCAAAATGAGATTCATACATGCAAACTACTTTATGAGGAACCAAAACTAAGATATTTACTGTAAATGTTATTTCATTCTTTTTTTCCTCTTTTTGTGATGTAATTGGTCAGAATGACCTTTACTGAGAAGCTGAAGAATCTTATACTGCTTATTTCAGATAAAATATCTTTATTCTTAAATATCAACAGAAAAAAAAAAAATATTGGTACTACTCAACCTGAATGTTCAAAGTAAAAGCATGCAAAGGGACATTCTATCATTGTAGTTAATTATTGCTATTAGGTGCACTGCCAGGGACCATGAAAGCCAAAACATGTGACTGCTAATGGAGTACTCAGGAACTCTGATCTTGATACAAAGCAAATCATGGTGCTGATGACCTTCATCAATGGATTATGACAGTAACATATTTGAATTGTTCCATGGTTACAAGAGGTCTCTGTTATATGACTGGTGCTTTGATAGTCATATGTTTTGAGGGAAATGTATGACCTGTCATGACCTTAAGAAAAGGACATATAGCTGAGGACCAGGGCTTGTGATGTGCTAATCAGAGAAGGTTCTGACATTTTCAGAATGAAGGAGGAAGCAAATTAGGCTGAAACTAAGCTAGATAAACCTGCTTTTTTAATGAGCATGGGTATATGTGTTATAAATTGTTATACTTACATGTGGACACAAAGGAAATACTCTAGTTTTTTAGCTGCATAGATCCATAAAGTTTGAGTTTTAGTACAGATAATCAAATCTACTTCTAAATTTCAAATAATTAAAATTGAATAAGGATATGATTTTTGACTGTGACTGTTACTTTTAATTGGTGGTTTCAAAATTAAATTTATTTATCAGGCATAAGAACCCTGTCAAATATGTGCAGGTGTGACTGCTTTTTACAAACCAGAGAAATGATCTTCGCTTTTATAATCCAAACAGACCACAGAGTTTTTGTTATTGTTCATATGGTTTGTGCAGGCATAAACAGAAGAAGGTCAACAACTTATTATTTTGTTTGAAGAACACTTAGACTAAAGATACCAGAAGAGAAATGAACTCTTGAAATTGTAGCTAGCATAGATGCATTCCCTAGCTCTATTACAGAGACAGAAACATACAGAGTAGGAAAAAATCTACAAAATGGTCAAGACTGTAGGCTCAAATAGAAAAGTCAAATTTAGTTATTGCTGTTGTAACAGTCTTCATTAACATGTTTGCTTGTCTAAATGCCCAAAGAAACAGGTGTTATAATATCCAGCTTTGAGGTACTAAATTTGGAATCTGCATATGGACTGTATAAAAGTTCTTATGATGAACAAATAGACATCAAGTTAAACACTCCAGAATGCTCAGGGTCCACTTTTTAAGTTATGGTCTTTGAAGATACATGATCTCTCAACTTGAGGCTGGAAAGAACAGCTTGTCTCTGCTGATCCTTCTCAGATGTAAACCCTACACTTAAACTATGTAGCTAAGACACAGAACCACTTTCTCCTGAAAGACAAGACAGATGATGATATCCTTTCCTCCTCTAGTTCATGTCATTTTACTGGCTGGACAAATGATCTGAAAATTTGAATCTAGAAGACATAATAAAAAACAGATTGGTAAAATACTTTATGTGGACCAAAGACTAAAATTTTAGTCTCATCAGATCCTAATTTATTGGACACTGAGATAAGTGGTTCTCAATCTGTTTTATGCTAAACTTACTCTGTTTTCCTTAAATAATTACCTATCAAATGGAACTGAGTTTTGATCTGGGTTCTCTAAATGAAAAATTATTTCCATGTCCATTACTTAGCTCAGAAATGAATACACATACTTTGTTATACTACAGCTTTCTTTAAATGTACAGCATTTTTTAGTGGACATGCTCTGCGAATATCTAGTTGTTTCAACACTCCAAAGAGGATGGGCAGAAAGACATGCAACCTAAACACACTTAGCTTACCTCCTAAGCTACTTGGATATCAAATAGCATATATATTTTGGAATCAGGCTTCTGAAGTGCTCCAAGATACAATTTTGCTGACAAGTATACAGTCCACCTTTTTTATTCAAAATCCTAGTCAATTTGTCCTCCACGTTGGGTAGTATTCTTCTGGATTTTCAAACACAAGTGAATCAGCTAGTTCCCTTGCAAAATAAAATTATAAGATCTCTAAAGGCCTCCAGACAGAAAAATGTTAAGACCTGATTCGGTCAATATGTATCAGCACAGAGATCAAGTTAGCTGTCTGGCATGCATTAGAAAGATGTTATGGATGAAGTCAAAGTGAATAAATCTCTGTTCATCATTGTCCCACCTAGAAAAAAAAAGAAAAAAAATCTTCTTCACAGAGTCTTAAAGAGATTAGAGAGGGTAAGTATATTCCATGGAAATACACATAATTTTATGTATTTAGCCTCAAGGAAAATGGGGGGTGCTATTGGAGTGACTGAAAGAAATTTGACTTTAAAATGAAGGATAAAGGAAGCATAGATAACTTGAGTTTTATTTATGGGCCAATGTACACATACTCCTAAACTGTAAGGGAATTATATATGAACTTGAAGGAAGTAAATCACAGTATTTGAAAGAATGAAACAGAAATGTTCACAGAATCAATAGAACATAGAAATTTGCCTCAAAACACTCACAGTTTGCAGGAATTTTCAGAAACACACACCTTCATCCAAATAGAGTGATATTGACTTCCATGCAGGAACGAAACTCATGCAAGGCATGCTAGATATATCTGGCACGTAATAGTGGGACATCCCATAGCTGTAATGGTTTGTAACAACAGCTGCTTCAGAAAGACTGAAGCGGAGGCGTTACAGTCCACTTCTGTGAAGCCTGTAGCCCAACAATAATCCTCTAACTTCATCAGGGCTGCCAGGGAAGTGCACATAGCAAACTGGAATTTTGGTTTTGAATTTATTACTTGAATTCAACAAAATGCTTAAAGAAGATATAAGAGCGTGCTTAAATGCTTAGCTAAATTGGGACACGTATGTTCCTCGCTGGAGCAAAATGAAACCAGATACAGCTGGTGTGTCTGTTACACTGCAAAGAGGCTAAGTATCTGAGCATTTATCAACATATGGTTCACTTCAAAGCTTGAAATGCTGTGATTGCAGAGAACAGGTTCACAGTTAAACAGCTATAAACCTATTTCAGTAATTTTTTGACCAGTGTTTACTGCTGGGCTGTATCACTAGAGCAACCAATGTCAATTGATTTATCCAGTCTTGCATTCTTCTTGAGGTCTTCTATTCATTCACAGAATTTTTGAAAATATATTTTTTAAACCTGTCTGTGCATTTATCCCAGACACACAGTTCTAACAAAATGCTGCCAATCTGGGTAGCGTTGTAATGATGGTAGGGGCATCCTGTGACATGAAACCACACTCCATGAGGTATTACTGATACAGGATCATCAGCACACTTTCTCACCTCAATGAGTTCCTTGTGCAGAGAGCAGAAGCATCACTCCACTAATACTGCAAGATTAGAGGAATCATCAGATAGCATTTGTGAGCATAATAATATATCCATTTAAACACTGGAAGATTTGACCTACTGAGGAAATATTTTACATGATAAAAAAACTTGTAAACAGGAAAACTAAAAATCTTTCCTTAGAGTTCTTATACCTTCAATGTTTTGAGCTATTGGAATAGATTAAATGGAATCCTCCTAGCTTGATGAAGAGACAATATTCTACAACAGACCTGGTAACAGATGTTTACTAATGACTGATAAATTTTGCATATTTAAAAGGAGAAATGGCTTTTAGAACCACTACTGATGTAATTATAAGAGCACATATAAACCATATGAAGATTTGCCAAAACTAATTCTAACCTGGGGATAACTATAAAGCTGCTGCAGCTTTGAATCTGGGACTTGCCCACACTACAACAACTACTTTAAAAGTTGAATTACACAACAGTAAATATTAGGAAAAAAAAAAAAAACAACAAAAAAAAAAACCAAAAAAAACATTCTTTGAATGCATTGCACAGTCTTATGGTTCTGTTTTACATTTTCTATTCCAGCAAATAGAGGCTACCTCGTGGAGTGGTTGCATTGGGGTAAACAAAAAAAAAAAAAAAAAAAAAAGAAATAAAAAAAGAAAAGAAATTCACTCAATAGCAGACATTTCAAACAATACTTCCTTAAAAGAAATTCTGAACTATGATCCTATTATTTATTTTGGAGACAGACACCTCTTACCAGAGAAGAGATCCTTATGATGAAGGCAATGTACATTTAAACCAGAACTGGCAAGTAGTCATATTCCTTATATCTCTGGATGGACATGGAATGAGGAAGCCAGTTAGATTGTCTGTATAACATTTAGGGTTTCTTGTCATTACATATGAGCTAAAGAAATTAGATGTTTCTTTAGACCTGCTGTACTTAATCACTTTGAAAAATAAAATGATATCTAGCTTTGCCTTCATCTGAAAAATACTAACTGGTACTTCAGTGCTATGGGAAATTTACTGATTAAAGGAGTTTTTGTTTTTTGTTTTTTTTTAGCTGGAAAAAGCGACACTGCAGACTAGCCATTGGTGCACTTACATATAGGAGGACATAATTCTGTTAACCACCTGCTTCTAAAAAGAGTGCAGCATTTCTGCAGCAATTGTAAATGGCCAGAACATATGAGAGCTTCTTATCTGCCAAACATTCATTCATGGACACAATTATTCCTCCTACTCCACTGCCTAAAAAAAAAAAAAAAAAAAAAAAGGCAGAGATGCAACTCCAGACAACCTAACATTAAAAGTAATTGACAAAAATTGTTTGAAGGATCCTTGTCAAGTATTTTATGCCTGTTAGGTAACAGAAAGACTGGTGGATTAAAAAAACATGGAACTGTGATAGATGGGTGATGCTCAATCTTTTTAATAAAAAATAGCATCCTTTCTCCAAATAGCAGACTATTTTAAGAGAATAGTCTTTGACATGTCAGAACATTAATGTACCTATTGAGAAAATGTGCTTTGTAATGAATAATATCTGGAATGAGAACAAAAATAAATTTTCAGTAGGAGATGTAGCAAAGATCATAGTAATCTTTACAGGAATCCTCACGCTAACAGTTGAATCCTTCAACCAGCTGTGAGGAGTTGAATCATATGCATATTAAAATATCCATAATGCTTATAAAAGGATCACTTTTTCTTAAGATATAGCAAAGTCTTGGACATTTTTGAAGGTAGATACTTATGCTAGCTTGTGAGGTTCTATAGTCTACTGTTTGTATAAAGAGAAAAATGTCATATATATTTCATGCCTTATCTGTAGATAAAATACTGATTTGCATCTCAATAAGAATTGATTCATATTTCTCCTTTTAAGACATTTTTCATGTTGCTAGTGTTCCTAAACAAATCTTTCAAACTGTCTCATGCACTAGAGAAGTGATGATGTAAAATGAATGAGGAAAATGCATCATGGTTTCCATTAATGTATGTAAGAAGCTTGTGTTCCACTATTATTTATGTGGCCAAATTATTTAAAAATTTAGTTAACAGAGAGTTGTCCCATGGCAGCTTCAGAATACCTCAGTATTTGATGAATTTTTTAAAATAAATTGTTATTAAATGGAAAATCAAAAAAGGAATTCTTCACTGTGGTAACTTTGCCCTAACATCCTAAGCTAAACATGCATCAGTCCCGTTTAGGCTCCTCACCAATGATCTCTCTTGATCATGAAAAGGCTGTAGCAGTGACCCTTTCCTGCAGCTTCCTGGCACACTTTCTTATCACAGGTATTTTACTACATGAGGACCTTATAGCCCATGTGTATTACACACCCTCGAATTGATGTTAAAACCAAACCAGATTTTGCAGTAGTTAATTCATAGTCTAACTGAAAATACATCTTTTAATCACTCTGGAGACATGATGCTTGAATAAAAAGAGATACCCATACTTTGTAAGGGTTCAAAACCCAACAAATTTTAACAAAATAAATATTTTAAAATAAATATTTATTTTAACAAAATAAATAAATAGAACTAGCTTCAGATTAAAAAGGCAAGGGGGCTGTGCCTACACTAGTGAGGCTTAAAATTATCTACACATAATAATTTGTAAAAACTGTGTTTGTTGGTAAAATGCATAAGCTGGTCTTACCAAGAATGTATGGTTAATATGGTGGAACAGTACCTTATGCAACAAAACTCCATCACCCATTATCTGTAATTTGTGAAATGCGACTGGGCTGAGCTGATTCACTTACTTGGCTTGGGATATGCTGATGAATTACTTCTATCACCTTCTATGCTGATGGAAATCATATTTAAAATTAACAGACTGTAGCATCCTGTTCCAACACTGTAAAATGCTGAATTTGGACTGTGGCTGGCACATGGAATTGCACAGGGGCATTAAGCACATCTAATATCCTACAGGCAGGTCTTCCTTTTTCCTTGTGCTGAGTAATGGACTTCTTGTCTTCTTAGTGGCATCTTCTGAAGGAACAGGATTCAACCAGTACTGGCTCATCCAAGTTCATCTCCCTCCTTCACTGATAGAGAGAATTAACTACTTCTGTGAAACAATTCAGCCTATTCTAATATATTTGCCTTCTTGGGGTGCTTATTTTTATTGATCTGTTTTAGAGGAAGCCTGAAGAGTAGTAGAGATTCCTTGTTTTTAAAAAGTTGCTGGAAGGCAAATACCCCAAGTATATCATACCCTACATTCTGACAGTAACATTTTAAGGTTATATTTTGAACAAAGGATTAACATCCAGCTAGATTTGTCTTTTCTTCCAATCTGAAACATAAGCAAAAGTGCAGAAAATGACATGTGGGGCTTTGCCAAAAAGAAAGGGGAAAGGTCAGAAACTCTGGAGTGCTTGGCTCTGCACTTATTTATTTATTTCCACAAGAAGTTGATACTGCTGTTTCTAGCATTTTCCTCTTAGTTAATGAACTTGTGATGGAAAGGTGTGTATAATTAGACCTGTCAATATTGAATTCTAAATGTGCACTGCACTATGAATTTAATCTAAGTTTCCCTATCCCCAGTCCTCCCTCCCCATTGCCACTGGGAGAGGCTGAAGCACTTGACTGCTGCTGTGGCAAATTGGGTCCTAATAAGTATGATGCTTTACTGCTTCTTGTTTTTTCTAAGATACAACTGCATCATTTCAGAGGAACTCACTTGGGCATTAATTCAACAAGAAATGTTGGTAGGAGCATTATATTTTCCACGTTTTGATATCTCACTGAATGACTTGCATATAAAGAGGCCTGGCAGCTGGTTTGTGTCAGTGACTGATGTGCTTGTCATTTCAGCCTCAGATTTGGCTGATTCACCTCTGCCAGGCTTAAGAATAATATTCTTGCTGTTTCCTACTATTTTGCAATTTTAAGTATCATGAAAATAAAAAAATAAAATAAAAAAAAGAAATTTAAAAACCCACAACACAGAATGAGACTGTGATAAAAGCATTAGAATGTTAGATAGCAAGTTTTGTTTAATATTGAGAAAGAAGTAATCTCAATGCATGTCACCTCTACCCATAATAGCAGGTTACTGAGGGATGGAGAGGGTGTATAAGTAAGGAATATTCATTTTTAGTGCATTAAATTATTTCAAGAAATATGTTTACATCCTTAGGGTGCTCAGTCGTAACTGATAAAACCTAACAACAACTAGATAGCAGATATGAGATTTTTCCATAAAACCTTATTCAAGATGGATGGTTTTATACCACGTAGAATCTCACTGGGGATAAGGATGAATTCATAGGTTAAACAAAAATAAGAAATGCCACAAATGTTTCATCAGGCATCGTGGATGCACAGGGCCATCTTCCAATTCACAGGTTATTTTATTATTTATTGTGTCAGTTGCTGCACTCAGAAAAGACAAAGAGAATGACAGAAAGACAGAGAGAAAGGAAAAAGATGGAAAGAACCCACATCATTCTCATAATTAATGCAAAAAGACATCTTTTTAAATTTTGTTTTAGAAAAGACAACTCATCCATAGTTGAAATGCCACCAGATGGTCCCTCTTGCTCTGAAATAATGGTATCATTATGCTCTATAAAATGACCAGAACCAAGGCTGCCTCAATCAGATCACAGCCCTGCTAGAATATACCAGAGTTTGAAGGAATGCCTTTCATTCAGAACAGAAATACAGATATTTTAGAACCATTTATAGAATGCCTCTGAGTTAGTTTCACGGAAGATTTCATTATATGGTTTCATAGGAAGATTTTAAACACAAGAAAAATTGTAAAGGGTTTGCACTTGGAATTTTGATCCTTGCATTAACTGGAATTAGCTGCAAATTCCCCATCAGTTTCCTCAGCAACATCACACTAGGGAGACAGAAACAGGTGAAAAATCAATCCTGTTTCATGCTGCTGCCCACCCAAGTTTCTCTGCCTAAAACAATGCCTGGTTTCTTCTTGCTACCCTGTGATATACGTCATGTGTACTATGTGTGTCCCATGATATGTTCTTTCTTGACCTGCCTGCAGTATTGTGTCTCTTGGTAAACAGTGACTGGAATTTCTCTAACTAGTCAGGTATCTATGGCAAATTTGTTTTCTTTTTTTTATGTGGTACATTCTTAGGTGTATATAGATAGCAGTGATGAGCAGTTACTTTATGCAGAAAGAGAGATTTTTGACTTTACCATAATGATGTAGAAAAATATGAACCTGGTATGACCATTGCAGAACTGGACTGGCATGGGATAAGGGATGGGGCAAAGGCTGGCACTGATGTCTCCACAGTTATAAACATCTCATGGCTATTAACAACTCATCCATGGTCAGTTACTTCAAGGGAGATCTGGATCTGGCCAACACAGGCTAGAGGTAACAAAGAGAACAAAACTAGTATTTAACACATAAAAAACCACTATATATGATAAATTCAGATATAATATGGAGCTGCTAACCACTGAAGACAGAGTAAAGATCTTAAAGCATGATACTAAACATATAAAAATGACCCCGTGTATCCTAGAATGTGGAAGAAGCCACTAATATCAGCAACATAATCCTGCCAGAGTGAGGATGACAAGCTGACAAATTGTGATGTTAAACTCTCTAGCAGTCCAAAGCTATTTTTATTAGCTACTTCAAGTAGTCAGTAGTTTTAAGATCCAAAAAACAGTGGAAGGACGTAACACCAGAAAATGGGGTAGGAATTAAGAACTGTGTGTTACAATTCTAACTGTATTGTTAATATTATTGAGAATTTTTTCTCTGTATATTAGCTGCATTATTATTCCTTATTTCTTTATCTGCAAAATTAGACCTAAACTGAATTTTTGTCCTGAATCATAGTGTTAAAATACGTTATACTAACAATAATCTCTTGACTCATATATATATACTTTTACAGTATGCATCATCCTTGTCCATAAACAAGAGTTTGAGCAGAGTATGAAGAGCAAGTGTAAGCAATCAGTTGCATTTGAAAATCAGTTTAAAACAGCTTGAAGACTTGCTGGACAGCATGAAATAATAATTGGGAAAAAAAGAGGAATGTGGCATTTTACAACTGGAATCACAGAACCATAGAATGCTGTGGGTGAGCAGGGACATCCCCAACTAGACCAGGTTGCTCAGAGTCACATCAAGCCTGACCTTGAATGTCTCCAGGGATGGTGTTTCTACCACCTCTCTGAGCATTTTGTTCAAGGGTTTCAGGACTCTCACATTAAAGAACTTCCTCCTAATGTCTAATCTAAATCTACCCTGTTCTAATTTAAAACTACTGCCCCTCATCCTGTCGCTACATGCCCTTGCAAGCAGTCCTTCCCCAGCTTTCTTTTAGGCCCTGTTCAGGTACTGGAAGGCCACCGTAAGGTCCCCCCAGAGCCTTCTCCTTCAGGGTGAACAACCCCAACTCCCTCAGCCTGTCCTCACAGGAAAGCTGCTCCAGCCCTTTAATCATTTTTGTTGCTCTCCTCTGGACACACTCCAACAGCTCCACGTCCTTATTGTGCTGGGGGCTCCAGAGTTGGACACAGGACTCCAGGTGAGGTCTCACCAGGTCACAACAGAGAGACAGAATCACCTCTCTAGATCTGCTAGCCACACTTCTTTTGATGAAGCCCAGAATGGGGTTGGCCTTCTGGGGAAGGAAGTGCTGTGTAAAATAATGTAAACAATGAACATTTCACAAATATGAGTTTCCCAATATTTACTGGTTCATTAATAGGAAACTACTGATAAAAGCCCTTTTTCCAGGTGTTTTTTAAAATGATTATTCAATGCATATATTTAGATACCTGAACCTGTTTTGTTTCTCTGCAGTGTTTTAGGAAAGGAGAAGCCATCATATAATAGAAAAAAAAATGAACTGAAAATGGAAAGGTGTCCCCTTTAAACAGCCACGAGCAACTATGCTAATCCTAGAGTCTTTTTAAATGCCTTTTTTGGTGCTCTCATCTTGCGTTTCCTCAAGTTCTCAGCCACTCGACAGATAGAAGTTGACTAGTGACAGCAGAGGAGCCACAGAAACTCTGAAAACATTTTTGTTTAATGTGGCTGGAATAATGGCATAGTCTTTCTAACACTTTGACATCTCTCACTGGCTGACATTCCGCTTAAAAAAAATCCCTGCCAACTGGAGCAACTGACACATGGACTGTAAGTCATGAGATTCAGATCATCATATGATCCACCTAATGCCTGAGTGCATTTCAAATGACAATATGCACCTGAATGTCAACATGATGGAGCACTGAAGGAACATAATGGCCAAGTGTAATGCTTTGAACATTTATTTGGGCACTCATATATTTCTATTTTTCTTAAGTTGTTGACAACAAGAAAAGAAAAACTGTAAAAAGAAAAGGGGAGGGGGCACAAGGAGGGAATTGGAGAACAAGAGAGGAGAGAAGGAAGGAAGGATGAAAGGTGATGAAAGAGAGACAAAGGAAGGAAGGAAGGAGCAGGAGAGGGAGGGAGAAATTATTTGTCCTGTCATGTATTCCAGTAGGGTCATTTAGCTTCTTTTACACTGTCCAGTACTGATAAATCTCTCAAGTCCTGTAGGTGGTCAAAACAAATCTCCTATCTCTTTGGGGAAATTAGTGGGAAATGCTGCTAGTGAGGGGGAATTTTATGTGGTGCAACAAATGGATTCACAGACATTGATGATCCTGCAGTAATCACCGAGTACAATCAAATACCCACTCAACGTTGGTACAGCTCTGCAGTGTATAGACGGAATAAATCTAACAGTGCTGCCTTTCTGGACAGTGAAAACACACCAAGTTTATCCTGTTAACTATATTTGTACCCACAGATGTGTGTAGGGAGATGAGATTTCTTTCTTTTTTTTTTTTTTTTCTGTTTGATTCCAGTTACTTAAGAAAGTTCAGGTCTTTGCAGCTACTTAAGAATGTTCAAGTCTTTTGAGTCAGAGAAAAAGCTTAAGTACCTCATTTCACTTACATTTTTTACTAAAGATAGAGTCTTTAGTAAGTTATGTTTGGAAATTATGCAATGGGCAGAAAGGTCTGAAATGGAGAGTAGACAGCAGGCTTTTACACTATACCACTAGGAAGAGTAGAAAGTAAACATGATATTCAAAATGACAGCTACCACAGTCAAAGCCATTTCATGTCTTTTTGAAGTAAGACAAAACAAGGAATAAATAATAGAAGTTATGACAAAACAAGGAATAAATAACTACCTTACCCTATCCTATCCTATCCTATCCTATCCTAATCCTGTCTTATCCTATCCTATCCTACCCTATATTACCCTACCCCTCACTTTGCCATTTTTCTATGTATGTTTCCAGCATGATATCTGGAGTAAAGGCATCATACCATTGAGAAATTCCACGGCAAGACCTCAGTGAGATGCTTGGGCTTATTTACGTAAGTTTATAGGAAGAAAAGCATCCTAGTATTCTATCTACAATAATAATGTGCTGAACCTTTGGCACACTGAGGTGCTACCTAAGCTAACCAACAAAAAAAAAAAAAAAAAAACCTACAAACCAGAACCAACTGTTTTTCTTTTAAACATTCACTTTGTGACTGACAAGCTCTTTTTGTGACTTGAACCACCACCTTCCTCTGCTACCTATAAAAGTGCAGAGTAGTTAAGCTCCTAGTTTGGAGAGCTCACAAGTCATGTGGAATGAACCTCGGCCTTTGAATGTTTATTGCTTGAAATATCTGTTTAGTCAAGACACAATGCTCTCTAGTGTCTATTATGGATGGTACATTCCTGCATCTCCCCTGAAACATGGAATGGAGACCAAATCTATCAGATAAATGTAGTAGATGGATTAATCTCCTAGATGAACAGGAATAGAAATAATTTTCATGTGAATTCTGGGGCAATGATTAAGTAATTACTGAAATGTACAGTGGAAATTGAAGAAGGAGGAACTGCAATACCTTGGCCACCTTCACTGTGTGACTCAGTTTATCCATTTGTGAGACGAAAGCAATTATATATTCCAAATAATGGTTACGAGCCTAAGCGCGTGTTTGCAGCCTCACAGGATCTTTAGTTGGAATGTTACACAGAAATGAAAGGATAATTTTTTTTATGCAGAATTTTATTTTTAAAATGGCTTTTAAATGTTTCTGAATAATAAAATTAATTTTACCAAAAAAATCTAGTAGAGTTTTTTTTTATGGTTCCCAATGCTATAGTTTTGGCACTTGGTTCCAACTAATCTATTATAAAGTTTGAGTTTTGAAAATAAAACATTTTGAAAGGCTTTATGAAAATAATGTTAGTGTTCCAAAAGCTCTTATGATCAGTACAGGTAAGAGCCTGCAAGGCTTTCCATTATAAACCTGGATTTTCAGGATTAATTTATCTGTTTTGTAAAATCCCATTGGGTTAAAACTTGTCATACAATCTGTCAACACATATCTCATATTTTTTCCTAAAAGAAAATGGTTTAAATACTTCAGAAAATTTTTAGATATGAACCAATCCCCAAAAGAGAAATGTTTGTTCACTTATTTATATGCTTTTTTCAATCAGAGGAAGATAGAAGTGCTGTCAGACATTTGCAGCAATGCACACCAAGCTATTACTGTGATGTGTTCTAGAAATTTAAGGGCTAAAATCTGCATAAAATGGCCCACAGATGCTTAGTACCCCTCTTGTCTGATGGGTGAGTGGTAGATTAATGAAAAGATTAATGGAGTAGGCTTGCAGCCTCTTAATGTGAATTTTACAGGATGCTAGTTAAACGGATTGTGTTTAGTTACTGGAAAGACTGATTGCAACCCGCAGTACTGAAGCCACATGAATCATTGCATTAGCATATAGAATTGAGACAACAAGTGATTTTAAAGGTACTTAAAATCATTTCTTGATTGATTAAGTTCTTCTTCCAAGCAAGAACATTTTGCTTAATGTCAGTGAATATGAAAAGCACAGGCTCATTCCTCAACAGCTGCTTAGTCCTCTCCTTTCCCTGCTCCAGCACACAGTTACACAGTGACAGTTAGGCTGAGTTTTCCAAGCACCAGAAACAACCCCAGCATGACCAACACTTGCTGTGGCATCACTAAGACAGAAGATCTTCAAAATGGTACTCTGCTATTCAAAGCAAATGGAATCTTGCTCTGTTAATAAGACTGTAGAAAGGCACTGCAGTACATGAAAAAGCTCTTTTGTTGGTGTTTTGGCAACAGATCCAGGACAAGTCTTTCACAACAGCCAGTACAGGATATCAGTCTACAGTCATCTTCTACTGAAAACATCTAACCGAGAGTGGTGACGTAAACCCCTTCTCCACTCCCAGTAAGATCATGTCTATAGTCTGACCCTGCAAAACAGAGCCTGTGGACCACTTCCCTAATGCCGGTCACACTGGGAGTATAACCCACAGGTTAGAACAAAGATTTGTGAAACTCCAGAAGCAAGAGCAGCTTTAGCACTACTCCACATGCTTGCAAATGTAAATTTTTGTGTGTGCGTGTGTACGTTAATACAGCTGAAGGTAGTGAGGAGGTAATCTGCCTTCCTTTCTTTCAGACTGCTCAACTGCAAGAGCTCCTCTCTTGCCCTTGCATGTAGGTTTTGCGTTTGTTTCTTGGGGTTTGTTTTTGCCAGTGAATACCCACAAACTGCAGGGTTCAGAAGGCAAGCAGAGCAGGGAGAGAAAAAGCAGCACATAAATGTTGATTTCATAAGGGTGTTTGGGTATTCATTAGAAACATATTTATAGCCACTCCCAATGCACACACTGATTAAATTGGTCACACATTTTTTGCTGCTGTTTGCTAAACACGCTGTAGAATTTTACTGAATATCTATCAGTTAAATCCCAAATGACGTTCTGCTTGAATTGAACCTAAGTTCTTAACCATATGCTTCATGCTAAAATGTTAATTGGAAATATTTATGCTACTGAATTGTGGATAACTATTTGTTTTCCATATATACCAATTATTAAACTTATTTCTTATTGAAATTATATTTTGTAACATAAGAAAATAAGAATTTTGCCTTTTTTAAGCACTTTTCGGATTCTAAGGCCTTCATTACACATTTCTCCCCAGATTTCCAGAGCCAAAGGAGATTTGTGGACAGAGGTGACTCAGTGAGACTTGGGAAAACAAAAGAGGAAGGTTCTTTTTCTCCTTCCATCCAAGGGTGTCATGATCACACTGCTATCCAACACAGCCTACTACAGCCTATGGCCTTAGGCAGTGGTGTTGTTTGTTTTCTTTCTATCATCTACTCATCCAAATGCAGCTGTGTTTGAGGTTTCATAAAAACCTTACAGCTTTTTCAAACATTATGAAAGAAAAATATTTCAGAACTTCACTGAAATTGGGATGGCAATTACACTGTAAATAGCTAGAGAGAGGCGATTTGGTGCTGAAATGGCAATATCAGATTTGTTCTCATACTTTACTTAAAGGAAATTGTTTTCTTACAGATTGAGCTGTCTCATCTAAACTCATGCAGTTATTTAAATAATTCTCTGTAACCCGTTGTGGAAAGACCATCTTTTCGGTTTGCTGTCTGGAATTCATGAAGTTCTAAATGGTTTTTAATGATAGATTACAGACCTTTCCATTCCAGTTCACCACACAAATAAAATATATTTCAAATAGAAAAAGACAGCTTTTTCTTCACCAAAAGGTGAAATTTAAAGGACTTCAGTTATTACACTAAATCTTGCATTATACTTAAAATGCCTGTAACAGCCTTTGCTCTAGCAGGGCATTGCAAAGAGATTGTAGTGAAAGAAATCCTGAGTTCAGTTTCCCCTCGATCCGTGGGTAGTGATTCGTATTCAGCATAGTTTTCTGCTGTCTTATGTTTGATAAAGTTATTTGGAACTGTGTAACACAGATGCTATCAAAGCAGAGTTCTCCTTGCAGTTACACAAAGTTACAGTGAGGGCACAAAACAGTGAAGGATTAGTCCCTTTCTAATGCATGGAACATGTGTTAGATTAATCTAAGTCTTTGGTGTACTTCTTTCTTCTTACTCTCTGAAAACCTTGCCAAAATCTCTCATTGCATAATTTAAACTCTCTAAGCCAAATTAAAACACCATCCATTACGAACTCGGAAAACTTTCTAGCCCTCTTAAATCCACCCAATTAATCTCAGAATCATCTTGGGAGTACAACTTCCGCTAAAGTGTATTCATGGAAATGAATAATATCCAGATAGTATGATAGTATCCAGCACTCCTTTCCAAAATATATATGACATTTTTCCTTGCTAAACTCATCTGAGACTTCTTCATAGGCTTGCCAGAACACTTGTATATTTTAGGGCCTTGCTTATATATTGGTCTTTGTCCTTACACTTTCAGAGCATGACATTATTACGTTCTCTTTACTATTTCAGGCACCCCTCTTTTCCATGACGTCACAATTTTTATTATTAATATTTCCTCTATTATTTCATCTGAATGAGTAAGTGTAATTTTACTGGTGGATGAACCACTGGCATTTACTTTTTTATGTGTCCTGAACTGCTATATTTTTTTCTGTGCTTTGTGAGCCTTGAATGATAGTTAAGAATTGATTCTCCTTGCCTGTTGTTGATAGAAATATTTTTTCAACCAACTTTTTTTAGTATTCTCTGGTGTATATTAATTCCTCCTGTAGGCGGACATCCTCTGAGCTTTGTTGTTTCACAGTTCTTACCTTTTTCTCTTCTCTCAATGTCCCCTTGTGCAGGGATGAAAGCAAAAATTCCATGTAACCCACTTCCCTCACATGCTTTATTCCACTGATGGAGTCAACCTGCTTATGTGATTATCCCTGAGAAGCTGGATAAATTTTTAACTCATAACATAGTTGTGTCATTCACATATGCATAAACATATGGACAACACAGAAAAACAAAAAGAAGGCTTTTTTTTTTTTATATCCAAGAGAATTTGTTGAATTTTGAAGTTCATGTATTTACCTACTTTCTGTTCTGCTGCCTCTTTTTCTTCCTCCTTGACTAGGATAAATGATAGTGGTAAAAAAATCATGACTTTATTTTTAATTTTTATCACAGTCTGATATTTTTGCTTGTATTGTGTTTGTGTGGCAAGACTGGAGGGGGTGGGGGAGTGGATACGGCTCATGGAGCAGTTTCTGTGAGAAGCTAGTAGAAGATCCTCCTGTGTCTGATAGAGCCAGTGCTAGATGGCTTCAAGATGGACCCACTGCTGGTCAAGGCTGAGCCCATCTCCAATGGTGGTAGAATTGCTGTGATAACATATTTAAGAAAGAGGGAAAAAAGTCTGCACAGCAACACTTCAAGGAGACAAGTGACAATATGTGAGGGAAACAAGTCTGCAGATACCGAAGTCAGTTAAGAAGGAGGGTGAGGGGATGCTGCAGGTGCCAGAGCAGGGATTCCCCTGCAGCCCATGGTGAAGACCATGGTGAGGGAGGTTGTCCCCCTTCAGCACATGTTGGCTAACAGTGGAGCAGATATCCACCTGCAGCCAATGGAAGACTCCACACTGGAGCAGGTGGATGCCTGAAGGAGACTACGACACCACGGAAAGGCCACACTATAGCAAGGTCCTGGCAGGACCTGTGTAACTGTGAAGATTGAGGAGCACACACTGGAGCAGGTTTACTGGCAGGACTTGTGATTCTGTGGGGGACCCATAATGGAGAAGTCTGTTCCTGAAGGACTGTACCTTGGGGAGATGAAGCCACATTGAAGCGGTTCATGAAGAATTGTAGTCTGCAGGAAGGACTCCCACTGAAGAAGCTAATGGAAGAAGTTCTGTAGGAGGAACTCCATGCTGGAGCAGAGGAAGAGTGTGAGGAGGAAGGAATGGCAGAGATATGTGATGAACTAACTGGAACTCACATTCCACATCCCTCTGTTCCACTGATGGGGAAGCAGAGAAAATTCAGAGTAAAGTTAAGCCAGGGAAGAAGGGAGGGGTGAGGAAAAAATATTTTAAAATTTAGTTGTGTTTGTTTTGGTTTCGGTTTCGGTTTTGTTTTTGGTTTTGGTTTTTCTCATCATCTTATTCTGATTAGAATGGTAATAAATTAATCTCCCTAAGTCAGGTCTGTTTTGCCTGTGTAATGGTTTGAAAACAAATCAG